>NC_060180.1:350506-412996 GCF_021184085.1 Oncorhynchus gorbuscha | reverse complement strand
AGAGGAGAACAGAGGAGAGGAGAACAGAGGAGAACAGAGGAGAGGAGAAACAGAGGAGAGGAGAACAGAGGAGAGGAGAACAGAGGAGAACAGAGAACAGAGGAGAACAGAGGAGAGGAGAACAGAGGAGAGGAGAACAGAGGAGAGGAGAACAGAGGAGAACAGAGGAGAGGAGAACAGAGGAGAACAGAGGAGAGGAGAACAGAGGAGAGGAGAACAGAGGAGAACAGAGGAGAGGAGAACAGAGGAGAGGAGAACAGAGGAGAGGAGAACAGAGGAGAGGAGAACAGAGGAGAGGAGAACAGAGGAGAGGAGAACAGAGGAGAACAGAACAGAGGAGAACAGAGGAGAGGAGAACAGAGGAGAGGAGAACAGAACAGAGGAGAACAGAACAGAACAGAGGAGAACAGAACAGAACAGAGGAGAACATAACAGAGGAGAACAGAACAGAGGAGAACAGAACAGAGGAGAGGAGAACAGAGGAGAGGAGAACAGAACAGAGGAGAGGAGAACAGAGGAGAACAGAACAGAGGAGAGGAGAACAGAGGAGAGGAGAACAGAGGAGAGGAGAACAGAACAGAGGAGAACAGAACAGAGGAGAGGAGAACAGAGGAGAGGAGAACATAACAGAGGAGAGGAGAACAGAGGAGAACAGAACAGAGGAGAGGAGAACAGAGGAGAGGAGAACATAACAGAGGAGAACAAAACAGAGGAGAGGAGAACAGAGGAGAGGAGAACAGAGGAGAGGAGAACAGAGGAGAGGAGAACAGAACAGAGGAGAGGAGAACAGAGGAGAGGAGAGGAGAACAGAGGAGAACAGAGGAGAGGAGAACAGAGGAGAACAGAACAGAGGAGAACAGAACAGAGGAGAACAGAACAGAGGAGAGGAGAACAGAACAGAGGAGAACAGAACAGAGGAGAGGAGAACAGAGGAGAACAGAGGAGAGGAGAACAGAACAGAGGAGAACAGAGGAGAGGAGAACAGAGGAGAGGAGAACAGAGGAGAGGAGAACAGAGGAGAGGAGAACAGAGGAGAGGAGAACAGAGGAGAGGAGAACAGAGGAGAGGAGAACAGAACAGAGGAGAGGAGAACAGAACAGAGGAGAGGAGAACAGAACAGAGGAGAGGAGAACAGAACAGAGGAGAGGAGAACAGAGGAGAGGAGAACAGAGGAGAGGAGAACAGAGGAGAGGAGAACAGAGGAGAACAGAACAGAGGAGAGGAGAACAGAACAGAGGAGAGGAGAACAGAACAGAACAGAACAGAGGAGAGGAGAACAGAGGAGAACAGAGGAGAGGAGAACAAATGAGAACAGAGGAGAATAGAACAGAGGAGAACAGAGGAGAATAGAACAGAGGAGAACAGAGGAGAACAGAACAGAGGAGAACAGAGGAAAACAGAGGAAAACAGAGGAGAACAGAGGAAAACAGAGGAGAACAGAGCAAAACAGAGGAGAACAGAGCAGAGGAGAACAGAGCAGAGGAGAACAGAACAGAGGAGAACAGAGCAGAGGAGAACAGAGCAGAGGAGAACAGAGGAGAACAGAGCAGAGGAGAACAGAGGAGAACAGAACAGAACAGAGGAGAACAGAACAGAGGAGAACAGAGCAGAGGAGAACAGAGCAGAGGAGAACAGAGGAGAACAGAGCAGAGGAGAACAGAGGAGAACAGAGGAGAACAGAACAGAACAGAGGAGAACAGAGCAGAGGAGAACAGAGCAGAGGAGAACAGAGCAGAGGAGAACAGAGGAGAACAGAGCAGAGGAGAACAGAGCAGAGGAGAACAGAGCAGAGGAGAACAGAGGAGAATAGAACAGAGGAGAACAGAGGAGAACAGAACAGAGGAGAACAGAACAGAGGAGAACAGAACAGAGGAAAACAGAGGAGAACAGAGGAGAACAAAACAAAGGAGAACAGAGGAGAACAGAACACAGAAGAGGAGAACAGAGGAGAACAGAACAGAGGAGAACAGAGCAGAGGAGAACAGAGGAGAATAGAACAGAGGAGAACAGAGGAGAACAGAACAGAGGAGAACAGAGCAGAGGAGAACAGAGCAGAGGAGAATAGAACAGAGGAGAACAGAACAGAGGAGAACAGAGGAGAATAGAACAGAACAAAGGAGAACAGAGCAGAGGAGAACAGAGGAGAACAGAACAGAGGAGAACAGAACAGAGGAGAACAGAGCAGAGGAGAACAGAGGAGAACAGAGGAGAACAGAACAGAGGAGAACAGAACAGAGGAGAACAGAGCAGAGGAGAACAGAACAGAGGAGAATAGAACAGAGGAGAACAGAGGAGAACAGAACAGAGGAGAACAGAACAGAGGAGAACAGAGCAGAGGAGAACAGAGCAGAGGAGAACAGAGGAGAATAGAACAGAGGAGAACAGAGGAGAACAGAACAGAACAGAGGAGAACAGAACAGAGGAGAACAGAGGAGAACAGAACAGAGGAGAACAGAACAGAGGAGAACAGAACAGAGGAAAACAGAGGAGAACAAAGGAGAACAAAACAGAGGAAAACAGAGGAGAACAGAGGAGAACAGAACAGAGGAAAACAGAGGAGAACAAAGGAGAACAAAACAGAGGAGAACAGAGGAGAACAGAACACAGAAGAGGAGAACAGAGGAGAACAGAACAGAGGAGAACAGAACACAGAAGAGGAGAACAGAACAGAACAGAAGATAACAGAACAGAGGAGAACAGAACAGAACAGAACAGGACAGAACAGAGCAGAGGAGAACAGAACAGAACAGAGCAGAGGAGAACAGGACAGAACAGAACAGAACAGAACAGAGTAAACAGAACAGAGGAAAACAGAGGAGAACAGAGGAGAACAAAACAAAGGAGAACAGAGGAGAACAGAACACAGAAGAGGAGAACAGAGGAGAACAGAACAGAGGAGAACAGAGCAGAGGAGAACAGAGCAGAGGAGAACAGAGGAGAATAGAACAGAGGAGAACAGAGGAGAACAGAACAGAGGAGAACAGAGCAGAGGAGAACAGAGCAGAGGAGAACAGAGCAGAGGAGAATAGAACAGAGGAGAACAGAACAGAGGAGAACAGAGGAGAATAGAACAGAACAGAGGAGAACAGAACAGAGGAGAACAGAACAGAGGAGAACAGAACAGAGGAGAACAGAGCAGAGGAGAACAGAGGAGAACAGAACAGAGGAGAACAGAACAGAGGAGAACAGAGCAGAGGAGAACAGAGGAGAATAGAACAGAGGAGAACAGAGGAGAACAGAACAGAGGAGAACAGAACAGAGGAGAACAGAGCAGAGGAGAACAGAACAGAGGAGAACAGAGGAGAACAGAACAGAGGAGAACAGAACAGAGGAGAACAGAGCAGAGGAGAACAGAGCAGAGGAGAACAGAGGAGAATAGAACAGAGGAGAACAGAGGAGAACAGAACAGAACAGAGGAGAACAGAGCAGAGGAGAACAGAACAGAGGAAAACAGAACAGAGGAAAACAGAGGAGAACAGAGGAGAACAAAACAGAGTAGAACAGAACAGAGGAGAACAGAGCAGAGGAGAACAGAGCAGAGGAGAACAGAGGAGAACAGAACAGAGGAGAACAGAACAGAGGAGAACAGACAGAACAGAACACAGAAGAGGAGAACAGAGGAGAACAGAACAGAGGAGAACAGAGGAGAACAGAACAGAGGAGAACAGAACAGAGGAGAACAGAGGAGAACAGAACAGAGGAAAACAGAGGAGAACAAAGGAGAACAAAACAGAGGAGAACAGAGGAGAACAGAGAAACAGAAGAGAACAGAACAGAGGAGATTAGAACAGAGGAGAAGAGAACAGAACAGAAGAGAACAGAACAGAACAGAACAGAAGAAAACAGAACAGAGGAGAACAGAACACAGAAGAGGAGAACAGAACAGAACAGAGGAGAACAGAACAGAGCAGAGGAGAACAGAACAGAGGAGAAGAACAGAACAGAGGAGAGAAGAACAGAACAGAACAGAGGAGAGGAGAGGAGAACAGAACAGAGGAGAACAGAGAAGAACAGAACAGAGGAGAGGAGAACAGAGGAGAGGAGAACAGAGGAGAACAGAACAGAGAAGAACAGAACAGAGGAGAGAACAGAGAAGAACAGAACAGAGGAGAGAAGAACAGAACAGAGGAGAAGAGAACAGAACAGAACAGAGGAGAACAGAACAGAGAAGAACAGAGAGAGAACAGAACAGAGGAGAACAGAACAGAGGAGAACAGAACAGAGGAGAACAGAACAGAGGATAACAGAACAGAGGAGAACAGAACAGAGGAGAACAGAACAGAGAAGAACAGAACAGAACAGAACAGAACAGAGGAGAACAGAACAGAGGAGAACAGAACAGAGGATAACAGAACAGAGAGAACAGAACAGAGGAGAACAGAACAGAGGATAACAGAACAGAGGAGAACAGAACAGAGGAGAACAGAACAGAGAGAACAGAACAGAGGATAACAGAACAGAGGAGAGGAGAACAAAACAGAGGAGAGGAGAACAAAATAGAGAGAGAAAGAACAGAGAGAACAGAACAGAGGAGAACAGAACAGAGAAGAACAGAACAGAGGAGAACAGAACAGAGGAGAACAGAACAGAGGAGAACAGAACAGAGGAGAACAGAACAGATGATAACAGAACAGAGGAGAACAGAACAGAAGCAGAACAGAGGAGAACAGAACAGAGAGGAGAACAGAACAGAGGAGAACAAAATAGAGGAGAACCGAACAGAGAAGAACAGAACAGAGGAGAACAGAACAGAGAAGAACAGAACAGAGGAGAACAGAACAGAGGAGAACAGAACAGAGGAGAACAGAACAGAGGAGAACAGAACAGAGGAGAAAACAGAGGAGAACAGAACAGAGAAGAGGAGAACAGAACAGAGGAGAACAGAACAGAGAACAGAGCAGAGGAGAACAGAACAGAGGAGAAGAGAACAGAGGAGAACAGAACAGAGGAGAACAGAGGAGAACAGAACAGAGGAGAAGAGAACAGAGGAGAACAGAACAGAGGAGAGGAGAACAGAACAGAGAAGAGGAGAACAGAACAGAGGAGAACAGAACAGAGGAGAAGAGAACAGAGGAGAACAGAACAGAGGAGAACAGAACAGAGGAGAACAGAACAGAGGAGAACAGAACAGAGGAGAACAGAGCAGAGGAGAACAGAACAGAGGAGAACAGAACAGAGGAGAACAGAACAGAGGAGAACAGAACAGAGGAGAACAGAACAGAGGAGAACAGAACAGAGGAGAGGAGAACAGAGGAGAGGAGAACAGAGGAGAACAGAACCGAGGAGAGGAGAACAGAGGAGAACAGAACAGAGGAGAACAGAGCAGAGGAGACGAGAACAGAACAGAGGAGAACAGAGCAGAGGAGAAGAGAACAGAGGAGAACAGAACAGAGGAGAACAGAACAGAGGAGAACAGAACAGAGGAGAAGAGAACAGAGGAGAACAGAACAGAGGAGAACAGAACAGAGGAGAACAGAACAGAGGAGAACAGAACAGAGGAGAGGAGAACAGAGGAGAACAGAACAGAGGAGAGGAGAACAGAGGAGAGGAGAACAGAGGAGAACAGAACAGAGGAGAACAGAACAGAGGAGAACAGAACAGAGGAGAGGAGAACAGAGGAGAACAGAACAGAGGAGAACAGAACAGAGGAGAACAGAACAGAGGAGAACAGAACAGAGGAGAACAGAACAGAGGAGAACAGAGGAGAACAGAACAGAGGAGAACAGAACAGAGGAGAACAGAACAGAGGAGAACAGAACAGAGGAGAACAGAACAGAGAAGAACAGAACAGAGGATAACAGAACAGAGGAGAACAGAACAGAGGAGAACAGAACAAAACAGAGGAGAGGAGAGAAGAACAGAACAGAGGAGAGGAGAACAGAGGAGAGGAGAACAGAGGAGAACAGAACAGAGAAGAACAGAACAGAGGAGAACATAACAGAGGAGAACAGAACAGAGGAGAACAGAACAGAGGAGAACAGAACAGAGGAGAACAGAACAGAGGAGAACAGAACAGAGGAGAACAGAACAGAGGAGAACAGAACAGAGGAGAACAGAACAGAGAAGAACAGAACAGAGGAGAACAGAACAGAGGAGAACAGAACAGAGGAGAACAGAACAGAGGAGAACAGAACAGAGGAGAACAGAACAGAGGAGAACAGAACAGAGGAGAACAGAACAGAGGATAACAGAACAGAGGAGAGGAGAACAAAACAGAGGAGAGGAGAACAAAACAGAGGAGAACAGAACAGAGGAGAACAGAACAGAGGGAGAACAGAGAAGAACAGAACAGAGGAGAACAGAACAGAGGAGAACAGAACAGAGGATAACAGAACAGAGGAGAGCAGAACAGAGGAGAGCAGAACAGAGGAGAGGAGAACAAAACAGAGGAGAGGAGAACAAAATAGAGGAGAACCGAACAGAGAAGAACAGAACAGAGGAGAACAGAACAGAGGAGAACAGAGCAGAGGAGAACAGAGCAGAGGAGAACAGAGCAGAGGAGAACAGAGGAGAAACAGAGGAGAACAGAGCAGAGGAGAACAGAGCAGAGGAGAACAGAGGAGAATAGAACAGAGGAGAACAGAGGAGAACAGAACAGAGGAGAACAGAACAGAGGAGAACAGAACAGAGGAAAACAGAGGAGAACAGAGGAGAACAAAACAAAGGAGAACAGAGGAGAACAGAACACAGAAGAGGAGAACAGAGGAGAACAGAACAGAGGAGAACAGAGCAGAGGAGAACAGAGGAGAATAGAACAGAGGAGAACAGAGGAGAACAGAACAGAGGAGAACAGAGCAGAGGAGAACAGAGCAGAGGAGAACAGAACAGAGGAGAACAGAACAGAGGAGAACAGAGGAGAGAACAGAACAAAGGAGAACAGAGCAGAGGAGAACAGAGGAGAACAGAACAGAGGAGAACAGAACAGAGGAGAACAGAACAGAGGAGAACAGAGGAGAACAGAGGAGAACAGAACAGAGGAGAACAGAACAGAGGAGAACAGAGCAGAGGAGAACAGAACAGAGGAGAATAGAACAGAGGAGAACAGAGGAGAACAGAACAGAGGAGAACAGAACAGAGGAGAACAGAGCAGAGGAGAACAGAGCAGAGGAGAACAGAGGAGAATAGAACAGAGGAGAACAGAGGAGAACAGAACAGAACAGAGGAGAACAGAACAGAGGAGAACAGAGGAGAACAGAACAGAGGAGAACAGAACAGAGGAGAACAGAACAGAGGAAAACAGAGGAGAACAAAGGAGAACAAAACAGAGGAAAACAGAGGAGAACAGAGGAGAACAGAACAGAGGAAAACAGAGGAGAACAAAGGAGAACAAAACAGAGGAGAACAGAGGAGAACAGAACACAGAAGAGGAGAACAGAGGAGAACAGAACAGAGGAGAACAGAACACAGAAGAGGAGAACAGAACAGAACAGAAGATAACAGAACAGAGGAGAACAGAACAGAACAGAACAGGACAGAACAGAGCAGAGGAGAACAGAACAGAACAGAGCAGAGGAGAACAGGACAGAACAGAACAGAACAGAACAGAGTAAACAGAACAGAGGAAAACAGAGGAGAACAGAGGAGAACAAAACAAAGGAGAACAGAGGAGAACAGAACACAGAAGAGGAGAACAGAGGAGAACAGAACAGAGGAGAACAGAGCAGAGGAGAACAGAGCAGAGGAGAACAGAGCAGAGGAGAACAGAGGAGAATAGAACAGAGGAGAACAGAGGAGAACAGAACAGAGGAGAACAGAGCAGAGGAGAACAGAGCAGAGGAGAACAGAGCAGAGGAGAATAGAACAGAGGAGAACAGAACAGAGGAGAACAGAGGAGAATAGAACAGAACAGAGGAGAACAGAACAGAGGAGAACAGAACAGAGGAGAACAGAACAGAGGAGAACAGAGCAGAGGAGAACAGAGGAGAACAGAACAGAGGAGAACAGAACAGAGGAGAACAGAGCAGAGGAGAACAGAGGAGAATAGAACAGAGGAGAACAGAGGAGAACAGAACAGAGGAGAACAGAACAGAGGAGAACAGAGCAGAGGAGAACAGAACAGAGGAGAACAGAGGAGAACAGAACAGAGGAGAACAGAACAGAGGAGAACAGAGCAGAGGAGAACAGAGCAGAGGAGAACAGAGGAGAATAGAACAGAGGAGAACAGAGGAGAACAGAACAGAACAGAGGAGAACAGAACAGAGGAGAACAGAGCAGAGGAGAACAGAACAGAGGAAAACAGAGGAGAACAGAGGAGAACAAAACAGAGTAGAACAGAACAGAGGAGAACAGAGCAGAGGAGAACAGAGCAGAGGAGAACAGAGGAGAACAGAACAGAGGAGAACAGAACAGAGGAGAACAGAGTAGAACAGAACACAGAAGAGGAGAACAGAGGAGAACAGAACAGAGGAGAACAGAGGAGAACAGAACAGAGGAGAACAGAACAGAGGAGAACAGAGGAGAACAGAACAGAGGAAAACAGAGGAGAACAAAGGAGAACAAAACAGAGGAGAACAGAGGAGAACAGAGGAAAGTAGAATAGAACAGACCAGAGGAGATTAGAACAGAACAGAAGAGAACAGAACAGAAGAGAACAGAACAGAAGAGAACAGAGGAAAACAGAACAGATGAGAGTAGAACAGAACACAGAAGAGGAGAACAGAACAGAACAGAGGAGAACAGAACAGAGCAGAGGAGAACAGAACAGAGGAGAGAAGAACAGTACAGAGGAGAGAAGAACAGAACAGAACAGAGGAGAGGAGAGGAGAACAGAACAGAGGAGAGGAGAGAAGAACAGAACAGAGGAGAGGAGAACAGAGGAGAGGAGAACAGAGGAGAACAGAACAGAGAAGAACAGAACAGAGGAGAGGAGAGAAGAACAGAACAGAGGAGAGGAGAGAAGAACAGAACAGAGGAGAGGAGAACAGAGGAGAGGAGAACAGAGGAGAACAGAACAGAGAAGAACAGAACAGAGGAGAACAGAACAGAGGAGAACAGAACAGAGGAGAACAGAACAGAGGAGAACAGAACAGAGGATAACAGAACAGAGGAGAACAGAACAGAGGAGAACAGAACAGAGAAGAACAGAACAGAGGAGAACAGAACAGAGGAGAACAGAACAGAGGAGAACAGAACAGAGGAGAACAGAACAGAGGAGAACAGAACAGAGGATAACAGAACAGAGGAGAACAGAACAGAGGATAACAGAACAGAGGAGAACAGAACAGAGGAGAACAGAACAGAGGATAACAGAACAGAGGAGAGGAGAACAAAACAGAGGAGAGGAGAACAAAATAGAGGAGAACCGAACAGAGGAGAACAGAACAGAGGAGAACCGAACAGAGAAGAACAGAACAGAGGAGAACAGAACAGAGGAGAACAGAACAGAGGAGAACAGAACAGATGATAACAGAACAGAGGAGAACAGAACAGAGGAGAGCAGAACAGAGGAGAGCAGAACAGAGGAGAGGAGAACAAAACAGAGGAGAGGAGAACAAAATAGAGGAGAACCGAACAGAGGAGAACAGAACAGAGGAGAACCGAACAGAGAAGAACAGAACAGAGGAGAACCGAACAGAGAAGAACAGAACAGAGGAGAACAGAACAGAGGAGAACAGAACAGAGGAGAAAACAGAGGAGAACAGAACAGAGAAGAGGAGAACAGAACAGAGGAGAACAGAACAGAACAGAGAACAGAGCAGAGGAGAACAGAACAGAGGAGAAGAGAACAGAGGAGAACAGAACAGAGGAGAACAGAGGAGAACAGAACAGAGGAGAAGAGAACAGAGGAGAACAGAACAGAGGAGAGGAGAACAGAACAGAGAAGAGGAGAACAGAACAGAGGAGAACAGAACAGAGGAGAAGAGAACAGAGGAGAACAGAACAGAGGAGAACAGAACAGAGGAGAACAGAACAGAGGAGAACAGAACAGAGGAGAACAGAACAGAGGAGAACAGAACAGAGGAGAGGAGAACAGAGGAGAACAGAACAGAGGAGAACAGAACAGAGGAGAACAGAACAGAGGAGAACAGAACAGAGGAGAGGAGAACAGAGGAGAGGAGAACAGAGGAGAACAGAACAGAGGAGAGAGGAGAACAGAGGAGAACAGAACAGAGGGAGAACAGAACAGAGGAGGAGAACAGAACAGAGGAGAACAGAACAGAGGAGAACAGAACAGAGGAGGAGAACAGAGGAGAACAGAACAGAGGAGAACAGAACAGAGGAGAAGAGAACAGAGGAGAACAGAACAGAGGAGAACAGAACAGAGGAGAACAGAACAGAGGAGAACAGAACAGAGGAGAACAGAACAGAGGAGAACAGAACAGAGGAGAGGAGAACAGAACAGAGGAGAACAGAACAGAGGAGAACAGAACAGAGGAGAACAGAACAGAGGAGAACAGAACAGAGGAGAGGAGAACAGAGGAGAACAGAACAGAGGAGAACAGAACAGAGGAGAACAGAACAGAGGAGAACAGAACAGAGGAGAACAGAACAGAGGAGAACAGAGGAGAACAGAACAGAGGAGAACAGAACAGAGGAGAACAGAACAGAGGAGAACAGAACAGAGGAGAACAGAACAGAGGAGAACAGAACAGAGGAGAACAGAACAGAGGAGAACAGAACAGAGGAGAACAGAACAGAGGAGAACAGAACAGAGAGACAGAACAGAGGAGAACAGAACAGAGGAGAGGAGAACAGAACAGAGGAGAACAGAACAGAGGAGAACAGAACAGAGAGAACAGAGAGGAGAACAGACAGAGGAGAACAGAACAGAGGAGAACAGAACAGAGGAGAACAGAACAGAGGAGAACAGAACAGAGGAGAACAGAACAGAGGAGAACAGAACAGAGGAGAACAGAACAGAGGAGAACAGAACAGAGGAGAACAGAACAGAGGAGAACAGAACAGAGGAGAACAGAACAGAGGAGAACAGAACAGAGGAGAACAGAACAGAGGAGAACAGAACAGAACAGAACAGAGGAGAACAGAACAGAGGAGAACAGAACAGAGGAGAGGAGAACAGAACAGAGGAGAGGAGAACAGAACAGAGGAGAACAGAACAGAGGAGAACAGAACAGAGGAGAACAGAAAGGAGAACAGAGAGAGAGAACAGAACAGAGGAGAACAGAACAGAGGAGAACAGAACAGAGGAGAACAGAACAGAGGAGAACAGAACAGAGGAGAACAGAACAGAGGAGAACAGAACAGAGGAGAACAGAACAGAGGAGAACAGAACAGAGGAGAACAGAACAGAGGAGAACAGAACAGAGGAGAACAGAACAGAGGAGAACAGAACAGAGGAGAACAGAACAGAGGAGAACAGAACAGAGGAGAACAGAACAGAGGAGAACAGAACAGAGGAGAACAGAGGAGAACAGAACAGAGGAGAACAGAACAGAGGAGAACAGAACAGAGGAGAACAGAACAGAGGAGAACAGAACAGAGGAGAACAGAACAGAGGAGAACAGAACAGAGGAGAACAGAGGAGAACAGAACAGAACAGAGGAGAACAGAACAGAGGAGAACAGAACAGAGGAGAACAGAACAGAGGAGAACAGAACAGAGGAGAACAGAACAGAGGAGAACAGAACAGAGAGAGAACAGAGGAGAACAGAACAGAGAGAGAACAGAACAGAAGAGAACAGAGAGAACAGAACAGAGGAGAACAGAACAGAGGAGAACAGAACAGAGGAGAACAGAACAGAGGAGAACAGAACAGAGGAGAACAGAACAGAGGAGAACAGAACAGAGGAGAACAGAACAGAGAACAGAGGAGAAACAAAACAGAGAGAACAGAACAGAGGAGAACAGAACAGAGGAGAACAGAACAGAGGAGAGAACAGAGGAGAACAGAGAACAGAGGAGAACAGAACAGAGGAGAACAGAACAGAGGAGAACAGAACAGAGGAGAACAGAACAGAGGAGAACAGAACAGAGAGGAGAACAGAGGAGAACAGAACAGAGGAGAACAGAACAGAGGAGAACAGAACAGAGGAGAACAGAACAGAGGAGAACAGAGAGAGAGACAGAACAGAGGAGAACAGAACAGAGGAGAACAGAGGAGAGGAGAACAGAGGAGAACAGAACAGAGGAGAACAGAACAGAGGAGAACAGAACAGAACAGAGGAGAACAGAACAGAGGAGAACAGAACAGAGGAGAACAGAACAGAGGAGAGGAGAACAGAACAGAGGAGAACAGAACAGAGAGAGAACAGAACAGAGAGAGAACAGAACAGAGGAGAACAGAACAGAGGAGAGGAGAACAGAACAGAGGAGAACAGAACAGAACAGAACAGAACAGAGGAGAACAGAACAGAACAGAGAGAACAGAACAGAGAGAACAGAACAGAACAGAGGAAACAGAACAGAACAGAACAGAGAACAGAACAGAGGAGAACAGAACAGAACAGGAGAACAGAACAGAGGAGAACAGAACAGAACAGAACAGACAGAGGAGAACAGAACAGAACAGAAGAGGAGAACAGAACAGAGGAGAACAGAACAGAGGAGAACAGAACAGAGGAGAACAGAACAGAGGAGAACAGAACAGAGGAGAACAGAACAGAGAGAACAGAACAGAGGAGAACAGAACAGAGGAGAACAGAACAGAAGAACAGAACAGAGGAGAACAGAACAGAGGAGAACAGAACAGAGGAGAACAGAACAGAGGAGAACAGAGGAGAACAGAACAGAGGAGAACAGAGGAGAACAGAACAGAAGGAGAACAGAACAGAACAGAACAGAAGAGAACAGAACAGAGAGAACAGAACAGAACAGAGGAGAACAGAACAGAGAGAGAACAGAACAGAGGAGAACAGAACAGAGGAGAAGAGAACAGAACAGAGGAGAACAGAGGAGAGGAGAACAGAACAGAGGAGAACAGAACAGAGGAGAACAGAACAGAGGAGAACAGAACAGAGGAGAACAGAACAGAGGAGAACAGAACAGAGGAGAACAGAACAGAGGAGAACAGAACAGAGGAGAACAGAACAGAGGAGAACAGAACAGAGGAGAACAGAACAGAGGAGAACAGAACAGAGGAGAACAGAACAGAGGAGAACAGAACAGAGGAGAACAGAACAGAGGAGAACAGAACAGAGGAGAACAGAACAGAGGAGAACAGAACAGAGGAGAACAGAACAGAGAGAACAGAACAGAGAGAACAGAACAGAGGAGAACAGAACAGAGGAGAACAGAACAGAGAACAGAACAGAGAACAGAACAGAGGAGAACAGAACAGAGGAGAACAGAACAGAGGAGAACAGAACAGAGGAGAACAGAACAGAGGAGAGAACAGAACAGAGGAGAACAGAACAGAGGAGAACAGAACAGAGGAGAACAGAACAGAGGAGAGAACAGAACAGAGGAGAACAGAACAGAGGAGAACAGAACAGAGGAGAACAGAACAGAGGAGAACAGAACAGAGGAGAGACAGAACAGAGGAGAACAGAACAGAACAGAGGAGAACAGAGGAGAACAGAGGAGAACAGAACAGAGGAGAACAGAACAGAGGAGAACAGAACAGAGGAGAACAGAACAGAGGAGAGAACAGAACAGAGGAGAACAGAACAGAGGAGAACAGAACAGAGAACAGAACAGAGAACAGAACAGAGGAGAACAGAACAGAGGAGAACAGAACAGAGGAGAACAGAACAGAGGAGAACAGAACAGAGGAGAACAGAACAGAGGAGAACAGAACAGAGGAGAACAGAACAGAGGAGAACAGAACAGAGAGAGAACAGAACAGAGGAGAACAGAACAGAGGAGAACAGAACAGAGGAGAACAGAACAGAGGAGAACAGAACAGAGGAGAACAGAACAGAGGAGAACAGAACAGAGGAGAACAGAACAGAGGAGAACAGAACAGAGGAGAACAGAACAGAGGAGAACAGAACAGAGAACAGAACAGAACAGAGGAGAACAGAACAGAGGAGAACAGAACAGAGGAGAACAGAACAGAGGAGAACAGAACAGAGGAGAACAGAACAGAGGAGAACAGAACAGAGGAGAACAGAACAGAGGAGAACAGAACAGAGAGAACAGAGGAGAACAGAACAGAGGAGAACAGAACAGAGGAGAACAGAACAGAGGAGAACAGAACAGAGGAGAACAGAACAGAGGAGAACAGAACAGAGGAGAACAGAACAGAGGAGAACAGAACAGAGGAGAACAGAACAGGAGAACAGAACAGAGAAGAACAGAACAGAGGAGAACAGAACAGAGGAGAACAGAACAGAGGAGGAGAACAGACAGAGAGGAGAACAGAACAGAACAGAGGAGAGAACAGAACAGAGGAGAACAGAACAGAGGAGAACAGAACAGAGGAGAACAGAAACAGAAGAGGAGAACAGAACAGAGGAGAACAGAACAGAACAGAGGAGAGAAGAACAGAGGAGAACAGAGGAGAAAACAGAGGAGAACAGAGGAGAAAACAGAGGAGAACAGAACAGAGGAGAGAAAAGAGGAGAACAGAACAGAGGAGGAGAACAGAACAGAGGAGAACAGAACAGAACAGAGGAGAACAGAACAGAGGAGAACAGAACAGAGGAGAACAGAACAGAGGAGAACAGAACAGAGGAGAACAGAACAGAGGAGAACAGAACAGAGGAGAACAGAACAGAGGAGAACAGAACAGAGGAGAACAGAACAGAGGAGAACAGAACAGAGGAGAACAGAACAGAGGAGAACAGAACAGAGGAGAACAGAACAGAGGAGAACAGAACAGAGGAGAACAGAACAGAGGAGAACAGAACAGAGGAGAACAGAACAGAGGAGAACAGAACAGAGGAGAACAGAACAGAGGAGAACAGAACAGAGGAGAACAGAGGAGAACAGAGGAGAACAGAGGAGAACAGTCGAGCATGAGTGTGCATGCATATAGGTCACACACACACACACAGAGCCACATCATGCACACACACAGTAGGCTACTGTTCTGTTCAGCTGTCACCATGAAAAAAGGTTGGCAAGACCAGCCACAAGCCCCGCCCTGTTTGATTGGCCATTCAGGGAACAGGAGCTTCCTTGGTGCATCCTGTAGCTACTAAACATTAGAAACACAATAAGATTCCCCCCACAGATCTACTGTTTCTTTCCTGTAATCAATTCATTTTACAGAACACACTTGTGTTGCCTGGCAGCATCAACAGTCTAGGGTCACATTCAACAAGATCACAACAAACCAATCTCAGTGAAATGACATGAAATAGTCCTGGTAATGTCCTGGGAAAAGCACACATTACCCAGCTCTAAATGACATCTGCAATTCTGCATGCTTCTATTCACAACAGTCCCAACCCAGCTAGCATTTAGCTACATCACAAATCAACCTGTCAGGAAGCCAACAGAGAAACTCACTAAATAAAAGGAAATATAGGTCATGTAAACTATGGGAAACCAGTACATTAGACTGTTGTTAGGTTATAAACTAGGGTAAACCAGTACATGAGACTGTTGTTCTGTTATAAACTAGGGGAAACCTGTACATGAGACTGTTGTTAGGTTATAAACTAGGGGAAACGAGTACATTAGACTGTTGTTCTGTTATAAACTAGGGGAAACCTGTACATGAGACTGTTGTTCTGTTATAAACTAGGGGAAACCAGTACATGAGACTGTTGTTCTGTTATAAACTAGGGAAAACCAGTACATGAGACTGTTGTTCTGTTATAAACTAGGGGAAACCAGTACATGAGACTGTTGTTCTGTTATAAACTAGGGGAAACCAGTACATGAGACTGTTGTTCTGTTATAAACTAGGGAAAACCAGTACATGAGACTGTTGTTCTGTTATAAACTAGGGGAAACCAGTACATGAGACTGTTGTTCTGTTATAAACTAGGGAAAACCAGTACATGAGACTGTTGTTCTGTTATAAACTAGGGGAAACCAGTACATGAGACTGTTGTTCTGTTATAAACTAGGGAAAACCAGTACATGAGACTGGTGTTCTGTTGTAAACTAGGGGAAACCTGTACATGAGAGTGTTGTTCTGTTATAAACTAGGGGAAACCTGTACATGAGACTGTTGTTCTGTTATAGACTAGGGGAAACCTGTACATGAGACTGTTGTTCTGTTATAAACTAGGGGAAACCAGTACATGAGACTGTTGTTCTGTTATAAACTAGGGGAAACCTGTACATGAGACTGTTGTTCTGTTATAAACTAGGGGAAACCTGTACATGAGACTGTTGTTCTGTTATAAACTATGGGAAACCAGTACATTAGACTGTTGTTAGGTTATAAACTAGGGGAAATGAGTACATTAGACTGTTGTTCTGTTATAAACTAGGGGAAACATTACAGTTGTCATGTGACAGACTGTTGTTCTGTTATAGATAGACAGTAGAAGACTGTAGACATGACAGGGACACTGTATCAGACAGACTGTAGAACACTAGAAACTGTGACAGGGACACTGTATCAGACAGACAGTAGAACACTAGACTGTGACAGTTATAACACTATATCAGACAGACAGTAGAACACTAGACTGTTCTGTTATAAACTAGGGGAAACACTATATCAGACTGTTGTTCAGACAGTAGAACACTAGGGAAACTGTGACATGAGACTGTGTTATAAACTACTAAATCAGACATGAGACAGTAGAACACTAGACTGTGACACTATATCAGACAGACAGTAGAACACTAGACTGTGACAGAGCCGCTATATCAGACAGACAGTAGAACACTAGACTGTGACAGGGACACTGTATCAGACAGACGGTAGAACACTAGACTGTGACAGGGACACTGTATCAGACAGACAGTAGAACACTAGACTGTGACAGAGACACTATATCAGACAGACAGTAGAACACTAGACTGTGACAGAGACACTATATCAGACAGACAGTAGAACACTAGACTGTGACACTATATCAGACAGACAGTAGAACACTAGACTGTGACTAGACTGTGACAGGGACACTGTATCAGACAGACGGTAGAACACTAGACTGTGACAGAGACACTATATCAGACAGACAGTAGAACACTAGACTGTGACAGAGACACTATATCAGACAGACAGTAGAACACTAGACTGTGACTAGACTGTGACAGGGACACTGTATCAGACAGACAGTAGAACACTAGACTGTGACAGAGACACTATATCAGACAGACAGTAGAACACTAGACTGTGACACTATATCAGACAGACGGTAGAACACTAGACTGTGACAGGGACACTATATCAGACAGACGGTAGAACACTAGACTGTGACAGGGACACTATATCAGACAGACAGTAGAACACTAGACTGTGACAGAGACACTATATCAGACAGACGGTAGAACACTAGACTGTGACACTATATCAGACAGACAGTAGAACACTAGACTGTGACACTATATCAGACAGACGGTAGAACACTAGACTGTGACAGAGACACTATATCAGACAGACAGTAGAACACTAGACTGTGACAGAGACACTATATCAGACAGACAGTAGAACACTAGACTGTGACAGAGACACTATATCAGACAGACGGTAGAACACTAGACTGTGACAGAGACACTATATCAGACAGACGGTAGAACACTAGACTGTGACAGAGACACTATATCAGACAGACGGTAGAACACTAGACTGTGACAGAGACACTATATCAGACAGACAGTAGAACACTAGACTGTGACAGAGACACTATATCAGACAGACGGTAGAACACTAGACTGTGACAGAGACACTATATCAGACAGACGGTAGAACACTAGACTGTGACACTATATCAGACAGACAGTAGAACACTAGACTGTGACAGAGACACTATATCAGACAGACGGTAGAACACTAGACTGTGACACTATATCAGACAGACAGTAGAACACTAGACTGTGACTAGACTGTGACAGAGACACTATATCAGACAGACGGTAGAACACTAGACTGTGACAGAGACACTATATCAGACAGACGGTAGAACACTAGACTGTGACAGAGACACTATATCAGACAGACAGACAGACAGACAGACAGTAGAACACTAGACTGTGACTAGACTGTGACAGAGACACTATATCAGACAGACAGTAGAACACTAGACTGTGACTAGACTGTGACAGAGACACTATATCAGACAGACGGTAGAACACTAGACTGTGACAGAGACACTATATCAGACAGACGGTAGAACACTAGACTGTGACAGAGACACTATATCAGACAGACGGTAGAACACTAGACTGTGACAGAGACACTATATCAGACAGACGGTAGAACACTAGACTGTGACAGAGACACTATATCAGACAGACGGTAGAACACTAGACTGTGACAGAGACACTATATCAGACAGACGGTAGAACACTAGACTGTGACAGAGACACTATATCAGACAGACGGTAGAACACTAGACTGTGACAGAGACACTATATCAGACAGACGGTAGAACACTAGACTGTGACAGAGACACTATATCAGACAGACGGTAGAACACTAGACTGTGACAGAGACACTATATCAGACAGACGGTAGAACACTAGACTGTGACAGAGACACTATATCAGACAGACGGTAGAACACTAGACTGTGACAGAGACACTATATCAGACAGACGGTAGAACACTAGACTGTGACAGAGACACTATATCAGACAGACGGTAGAACACTAGACTGTGACAGAGACACTATATCAGACAGACGGTAGAACACTAGACTGTGACAGGGACACTATATCAGACAGACGGTAGAACACTAGACTGTGACAGAGACACTATATCAGACAGACGGTAGAACACTAGACTGTGACAGAGACACTATATCAGACAGACGGTAGAACACTAGACTGTGACAGAGACACTATATCAGACAGACGGTAGAACACTAGACTGTGACAGAGACACTATATCAGACAGACGGTAGAACACTAGACTGTGACAGAGACACTATATCAGACAGACGGTAGAACACTAGACTGTGACAGAGACACTATATCAGACAGACGGTAGAACACTAGACTGTGACAGAGACACTATATCAGACAGACGGTAGAACACTAGACTGTGACAGAGACACTATATCAGACAGACGGTAGAACACTAGACTGTGACAGAGACACTATATCAGACAGACGGTAGAACACTAGACTGTGACAGAGACACTATATCAGACAGACGGTAGAACACTAGACTGTGACAGAGACACTATATCAGACAGACGGTAGAACACTAGACTGTGACAGAGACACTATATCAGACAGACGGTAGAACACTAGACTGTGACAGAGACACTATATCAGACAGACGGTAGAACACTAGACTGTGACAGAGCCACTATATCAGACAGACAGACAGACAGACAGACAGACAGACAGACAGACAGACAGACAGACAGACAGACAGACAGACAGACAGACAGACAGACAGACAGACAGACAGACAGACAGACAGACAGACAGACAGACAGACAGACAGACAGACAGACAGACAGACAGACAGACAGACAGACAGACAGACAGACAGACAGACAGACAGACAGACAGACAGACAGACAGACAGACAGACAGACAGACAGACAGACAGACAGACAGACAGACAGACAGACAGACAGACAGACAGACAGACAGACAGACAGACAGACAGACAGACAGACAGACAGACAGACAGACAGACAGACAGACAGACAGACAGACAGACAGACAGACAGACAGACAGACAGACAGGCTTCCTATTCTAGTCAAGTGCCCAATGAGAACACCATGCCAAAATCCATGTTGTCCCGGCTGACATTTTAAAAGCATTTTTAACTGACATGATTGAGCCATAAATCAATCATCCTTGGAAAAAAAACGAAAATCCAGATGTGAAAAATGAGCATCGGTTGAGCTTGACATTTGGCAACATGCAAGGTAACGTTATTCAATATCGCTGATTATGTCTGGGGATACATCGTGCTTGTATTTTAAGCACGAGAGATTTCCTGTAAAAGGTGTTATGAGATGGTTAGGAGTTCCGTACCTAGCGACCTCATCACGCTGTACCAATAATTAGGGTAACGCATACCCTCCTGTGTCTAATTTCTTATTTACATAAAAGGAAGTCATTGGAAAGGATAAGGTATTCATTCTGAAGGCGGGTCCCTAACGGCCCGCTGAGAGGGTTAGTAGGTCGGTCATTTAGCATCTAACTAGAGTTGCTGCTACCGCCAGAACCCCTAAACACTGTCCCACTAGCTGCTGACAGGGCATTTATTACTCATTAGTAACTCACGTGCTGCTTCCCTCTGAGGACAACACTGAACATCTGAACACACTGGAAATGGACCCTGCAAATTAGCCATTTTCTGCTGATGTTTAAAAGCTCGTTTTCTCCCACGCAGATACATACACAGCTTCAAATGATTACATTCTATGCATCAAGCCATATCATTGTAGTCTAGATAGCCCACATACATTTCCAGAAATAACGAGGGGGATAAACAATATCTGTCTCTGTCCAGAATGGCACCCTTTTCTCTATATGGTGCACTATATTTGACCAGAGCCCTATTGTAATGATCTTCGTCTGTTGTTTGTAGAAAGTCAGACCGAAATGCAGCGTGTAGGTTACTCATGACTTTTAATGAAGCTAATACGGTACATGAAATAACGGAAGAAGAAAACAACAAACGAGTGAAACTAATACAGCCTATCTGGTGACTAACACTAAGACAGGAACAATCTCCCACGAAATACAACGCGCACTCAGGCTGCCTAAATACGGTTCCCAATCCGAGACAACTAGAATCAGCTGACTCCAATTAGGAATCGCCTCAGGCAGCCAAGCCTAACTAGACACACCCCTACTAATACACACTCCCAATTAATACAAACCCTAATACGAAATACAACATATAAACCCATGTCACACCCTGGCCTACCCAAACATATAACAAAAATACAAGATACAATGACCAAGGCGTGACACCTATGCAGGCACTGGTAAAAAAGTAGTGCACTATATAGGGAAAATGGACCCGTCTTAGGCGCGAGTCATAACATTGACGTCTAGATAGCCCACATTCATGTTCAGAAGTATTTAGGGGAATCCATCCAGCATCTCTGTGTTTATGATGTTAAATTCGGCGTATTTCCATATGCTTTCATCTGTAGACTGTGGTGATGACATAAGCCTCTCCCTGGAGCTCCCTCTTCCTCCCTCTCCTCTCCTCTCATCTACTCCCCCTCTTCCTCTCCTCTCCTCTACTCCCCCTCTTCCTCCCTCTCCTCTACTCCTCCTCTTCCTCCCTCTCCTCTCCTCTACTCCTCCTCTTCCTCCCTCTCCTCTCATCTACTCCCCCTCTTCCTCACTCTCCTCTCCTCTACTCCCCCTCTTCCTCCCTCTCCTCTACTCCCCCTCTTCCACCCTCTCCTCTACTCCTCCTCTTCCTCCCTCTCCTCTACTCCTCCTCTTCCTCCCTCTCCTCTCATCTACTCCCCCTCTTCCTCCCTCTCCTCTCCTCTACTCCCCCTCTTCCTCCCTCTCCTCTACTCCCCTCTTCCTCCCTCTCCTCTACTCCTCCTCTTCCTCCCTCTCCTCTCCTCTACTCCTCCTCTTCCTCCCTCTCCCTCTCCTCTACTCCCCCTCTTCCTCCCTCTCCTCTACTCCTCCTCTTCCTCCCTCTCCTCTACTCCTCCTCTTCCTCCCTCTCCTCTCATCTACTCCCCCTCTTCCTCCCTCTCCTCTACTCTACTCCCCCTCTTCCTCCCTCTCCTCTCATCTACTCCTCCTCTTCCTCCCTCTCCTCTCCTCTACTCCTCCTCTTCCTCCCTCCTCCTCTCATCTACTCCCCCTCTTCCTCCCTCTCCTCTACTCTACTCCCCCTCTTCCTCCCTCTCCTCTCCTCTACTCCTCCTCTTCCTCCCTCTCCTCTCATCTACTCCCCCTCTTCCTCCCTCTCCTCTCATCTACTCCTCCTCTTCCTCCTCTTCCTCCCTCTCCTCTCATCTACTCCTCCTCTTCCTCCCTCTCCTCTCCTCTACTCCTCCTCTTCCTCCCTCTCCTCTCATCTACTCCCCCTCTTCCTCCCTCTCCTCTCATCTACTCCCCCTCTTCCTCCCTCTCCTCTCCTCTACTCCTCCTCTTCCTCCCTCTCCTCTCATCTACTCCCCCTCTTCCTCCCTCTCCTCTCCTCTACTCCTCCTCTTCCTCCCTCTCCTCTCATCTACTCCCCCTCTTCCTCCCTCTCATCTACTCCTCCTCTTCCTCCCTCTCATCTCCTCTTTCTCCCTCTCCTCTACTCCTCCTCTTCCTCCCTCTCCTCTCATCTACTCCCCCTCTTCCTCCCTCTCCTCTCCTCTACTCCTCCTCTTCCTCCCTCTCCTCTCATCTACTCCTCCTCTTCCTCCCTCTCCTCTCATCTACTCCTCCTCTTCCTCCCTCTCCTCTCATCTACTCCCCCTCTTCCTCCCTCTCCTCTCATCTACTCCCCCTCTTCCTCCCTCTCCTCTCCTCTACTCCTCCTCTTCCTCCCTCTCCTCTCCTCTCTCCTCCTCTTCCTCCCTCTCCTCTCCTCTACTCCTCCTCTTCCTCCCTCTCCTCTCCTCTACTCCCCCTCTTCCTCCCTCTCCTCTCATCTACTCCTCCTCTTCCTCCCTCTCCTCTCATCTACTCCTCCTCTTCCTCCCTCTCCTCTAATCCCCCTCTTCCTCCCTCTCCTCTCCTCTACTCCTCCTCTTCCTCCCTCTCCTCTCCTCTACTCCCCCTCTTCCTCCCTCTCTCCCTCTCCTCTACTCCCCCTCTTCCTCCCTCTCCTCTCATCTACTCCCCCTCTTCCTCCCTCTCCTCTATCTACTCCTCCTCTTCCTCCCTCTCCTCTCATCTACTCCCCTCTTCCTCCCTCTCCTCTCATCTACTCCCCCTCTTCCTCCCTCTCCTCTCCTCTACTCCCCCTCTTCCTCCCTCTCCTCTCCTCTACTCCTCCTCTTCCTCCCTCTCCTCTCATCTACTCCCCCTCTTCCTCCCTCTCCTCTCCTCTACTCCCCCTCTTCCTCCCTCTCTCTACCCCCTCTACTCCCCCTCTTCCTCCCTCTCCTCTCCTCTACTCCCCCTCTTCCTCCCTCTCCTCTACTCCCCCTCTTTCCCCTCCCTCTCCTCTACTCCCCTCTTCCTCCCTCTCCTCTCCTCTACTCCCCCTCTTCCTCCCTCTCCTCTCCTCTACTCCCCCTCTTCCTCCCTCTCCTCTCCTCTACTCCCCCTCTTCCTCCCTCTCCTCTCCTCTACTCCTCCTCTTCCTCCCTCTCCTCTCCTCTACTCCCCCTCTTCCTCCCTCTCCTCTACTCCCCCTCTTCCTCCCTCTCCTCTCCTCTACTCCCCCTCTTCCTCCCTCTCCTCTCCTCTACTCCCCCTCTTCCTCCCTCTCCTCTCCTCTACTCCTCCTCTTCCTCCTCTCTCCTCTACTCCCTCCTCTTCCTCCTCTCCTCCCTCTCTCCTCTACTCCCCCTCTTCCTCCCTCTCCTCTCCTCTACTCCTCCTCTTCCTCCCTCTCCTCTCCTCTACTCCCCCTCTTCCTCCCTCTCCTCTCCTCTACTCCTCCTCTTCCTCCCTCTCCTCTCCTCTACTCCCCCTCTTCCTCCCTCTCCTCTCCTCTACTCCTCCTCTTCCTCCCTCTCCTCTCCTCTACTCCCCCTCTTCCTCCCTCTCCTCTCCTCTCTCCCCCTCTTCCTCCCTCCTCTCCTCTACTCCCCCTCTTCCTCCCTCTCCTCTCCTCTACTCCTCCTCCTCCTCCCTCTCCTCTACTCCTCCTCTTCCTCCCTCTCCTCTCCTCTACTCCCCCTCTTCCTCCCTCTCCTCTCCTCTACTCCCCTCTTCCTCCCTCCTCTTCCTCCCTCTCCCTCTCCTCTCCTCCCCCTCTTCCTCCCTCTCCTCTCCTCTACTCCTCCTCTTCCTCCCTCTCCTCTCTCTACTCCTCCTCTTCCTCCCTCTCCTCTCATCTACTCCCCCTCTTCCTCCCTCTCTCATCTACTCCTCCTCTTCCTCCCTCTCCTCTCCTCTACTCCCCCTCTTCCTCCCTCTCCTCTCCTCTACTCCTCCTCTTCCTCCCTCTCCTCTCCTCTACTCCCCCTCTTCCTCCCTCTCCTCTCCTCTACTCCCCCTCTTCCTCCCTCTCCTCTCCTCTACTCCCCCTCTTCCTCCCTCTCCTCTCCTCTACTCCCCTCTTCCTCCCTCTCCTCTCCTCTACTCCTCCTCTTCCTCCCTCTCCTCTCCTCTACTCCCCCTCTTCCTCCCTCTCCTCTCCTCTACTCCTCCTCTTCCTCCCTCTCCTCTCATCTACTCCTCCTCTTCCTCCCTCTCCTCTCATCTACTCCCCTCTTCCTCCCTCTCCTCTCATCTACTCCCCCTCTTCCTCCCTCTCCTCTCCTCTACTCCTCCTCTTCCTCCCTCCTCTCATCCTCCCCTCTTCCTCTCTCCTCTCATCTCCTCCTCTTCCTCCCTCTCCTCTCATCTACTCCCCCTCTTCCTCCCTCTCCTCTCCTCTACTCCCCCTCTTCCTCCCTCTCCTCTCATCTACTCCTCCTCTTCCTCCCTCTCCTCTCATCTACTCCCCTCTTCCTCCCTCTCCTCCCCCTCCTCTACTCCTCCTCTTCCTCCCTCTCCTCTCATCTACTCCTCCTCTTCCTCCCTCTCCTCTCATCTACTCCCCCTCTTCCTCCCTCTCCTCTCATCTACTCCCCCTCTTCCTCCCTCTCCTCTCATCTACTCCTCCTCTTCCTCCCTCTCCTCTCATCTACTCCTCCTCTTCCTCCCTCTCCTCTCATCTACTCCCCCTCTTCCTCCCTCTCCTCTCATCTACTCCCCCTCTTCCTCCCCTCTCCTCTCATCTACTCCCCCTCTTCCTCCCTCTCCTCTCATCTACTCCCCCTCTTCCCCCTCTCCCTCCTACTCCCCCTCTCCCTCTCATCTACTCCCCCTCTTCCTCCCTCTCCTCTCATCTACTCCCCCTCTTCCTCCCTCTCCTCTCATCTACTCCCCCTCTTCCTCCCTCTCCTCTCCTCTACTCCCCCTCTTCCTCCCTCTCCTCTCATCTACTCCCCCTCTTCCTCCCTCTCCTCTCATCTACTCCCCCTCTTCCTCCCTCTCCTCTCATCTACTCCCCCTCTTCCTCCCTCTCCTCTCATCTACTCCCCCTCTTCCTCCCCTCCTCCTCTACTCCTCTTCCTCCTCTCCTCTCATCTACTCCTCCTCTTCCTCCCTCTCCTCTCATCTACTCCCCCTCTTCCTCCCTCTCCTCTCATCTACTCCCCCTCTTCCTCCCTCTCCTCTCATCTACTCCCCCTCTTCCTCCCTCCTCCTCCTCCTCTTCCTCCCTCTCCTCTCATCTACTCCTCCTCTTCCTCCCTCTCCTCTCATCTACTCCCCCTCTTCCTCCCTCTCCTCTCATCTACTCCCCCTCTTCCTCCCTCTCCTCTCATCTACTCCCCCTCTTCCTCCCTCTCCTCTCATCTACTCCCCCTCTTCCTCCCTCTCCTCTCATCTACTCCCCCTCTTCCTCCCCCTCTCATCTACTCCTCCTCTTCCTCCCTCTCCTCTCCTCTACTCCCCCTCTTCCTCCCTCTCCTCTCATCTACTCCCCCTCTTCCTCCCTCTCCTCTCATCTACTCCCCCTCTTCCTCCCTCTCCTCTCATCTACTCCCTCCTCTTCCTCCCTCTCCTCTCATCTACTCCTCCTCTTCCTCCCTCTCCTCTCATCTACTCCCCCTCTTCCTCCCTCTCCTCTCATCTACTCCCCCTCTTCCTCCCTCTCCTCTCATCTACTCCCCCTCTTCCTCCCTCTCCTCTCATCTACTCCCCCTCTTCCTCCCTCCTCCTCTCATCTACTCCCCCTCTTCCTCCCTCTCCTCTCATCTACTCCCCCTCTTCCTCCCTCTCCTCTCATCTACTCCCCCTCTTCCTCCCTCTCTCTCCCTCTCCTCTACTCCCCCTCTTCCTCCCTCTCCTCTCATCTACTCCCCTCTTCCTCCCTCTCCTCTCATCTACTCCCCCTCTTCCTCCCTCTCCTCTCATCTACTCCCCTCTTCCTCCCTCTCCTCTCATCTACTCCCCCTCTTCCTCCCTCTCCTCTCATCTACTCCCCCTCTTCCTCCCTCTCCTCTCATCTACTCCCCCTCTTCCTCCCTCTCCTCTCCTCTACTCCCCCTCTTCCTCCCTCTCCTCTCCTCTACTCCTCCTCTTCCTCCCTCTCCTCTCATCTACTCCCCCTCTTCCTCCCTCTCCTCTCCTCTACTCCCCCTCTTCCTCCCTCTCCTCTCCTCTACTCCCCCTCTTCCTCCCTCTCCTCTCCTCTACTCCCCCTCTTCCTCCCTCTCCTCTACTCTCCCCTCTTCCTCCCTCTCCTCTCCTCTACTCCTCCTCTTCCTCCCTCTCCTCTCCTCTACTCCCCCTCTTCCTCCCTCTCCTCTCCTCTACTCCCCCTCTTCCTCCCTCTCCTCTCCTCTACTCCCCCTCTTCCTCCCTCTCCTCTCCTCTACTCCTCCTCTTCCTCCCTCTCCTCTCCTCTACTCCCCCTCTTCCTCCCTCTCCTCTACTCCCCCTCTTCCTCCCTCTCCTCTCCTCTACTCCCCCTCTTCCTCCCTCTCCTCTACTCCCCCTCTTCCTCCCTCTCCTCTCCTCTACTCCTCCTCTTCCTCCCTCTCCTCTACTCCTCCTCTTCCTCCCTCTCCTCTCCTCTACTCCCCCTCTTCCTCCCTCTCCTCTCCTCTACTCCTCCTCTTCCTCCCTCTCCTCTCATCTACTCCCCCTCTTCCTCCCTCTCATCTACTCCTCCTCTTCCTCCCCTCTCCTCTCCTCTACTCCCCCTCTTCCTCCCTCTCCTCTCCTCTACTCCTCCTCTTCCTCCCTCTCCTCTCCTCTACTCCCCCTCTTCCTCCCTCTCCTCTCCTCTACTCCCCCTCTTCCTCCTCCCTCTCCTCTACTCCCCCTCTTCCTCCCTCTCCTCTACTCCCCCTCTTCCTCCCTCCCTCCTCCTCTCTCCTCCTCTTCCTCCCCTCTCCTCTCCTCTACTCCCCTCTTCCTCCCTCTCCTCTCCTCTACTCCTCCTCTTCCTCCCTCTCCTCTCATCTACTCCCCCTCTTCCTCCCTCTCCTCTCATCTACTCCCCCTCTTCCTCCCTCTCCTCTCATCTACTCCTCCTCTTCCTCCCTCTCCTCTCCTCTACTCCTCCTCTTCCTCTCTCCTCTCTCTCTCCCCCTCTTCCTCCCTCTCCTCTCATCTACTCCCCCTCTTCCTCCCTCTCCTCTCATCTACTCCCCCTCTTCCTCCCTCTCCTCTCATCTACTCCCCCTCTTCCTCCCTCTCCTCTCATCTACTCCCCCTCTTCCTCCCTCTCCTCTCATCTACTCCCCTCTTCCTCCCTCTCCTCTCATCTACTCCCCCTCTTCCTCCCTCTCCTCTCATCTACTCCCCCTCTTCCTCCCTCTCCTCTCATCTACTCCCCCTCTTCCTCCCTCTCCTCTCATCTACTCCCCCTCTTCCTCCCTCTCCTCTCATCTACTCCCCCTCTTCCTCCCTCTCCTCTCATCTACTCCCCCTCTTCCTCCCCTCCTCCTCCTCTTCCTCCCTCTCCTCTCATCTACTCCTCCTCTTCCTCCCTCTCCTCTCATCTACTCCCCCTCTTCCTCCCTCTCCTCTCATCTACTCCCCCTCTTCCTCCCTCCTCATCTCCTCCCTCTTCCTCCCTCTCCTCTCATCTACTCCCCCTCTTCCTCCCTCTCCTCTCATCTACTCCCCCTCTTCCTCCCTCTCCTCTCATCTACTCCCCCTCTTCCTCCCTCTCCTCTCATCTACTCCCCCTCTTCCTCCCTCTCCTCTCATCTACTCCCCCTCTTCCTCCTCTCCTCCTCTCCTCCTCTTCCTCCCTCTCCTCTCATCTACTCCCCCTCTTCCTTCCTCTCCTCTCATCTACTCCCCCTCTTCCTCCCTCTCCTCTCATCTACTCCCCCTCTTCCTCCCTCTCCTCTCCTCTACTCCCCCTCTTCCTCCCTCTCCTCTCCTCTACTCCCCCTCTTCCTCCCTCTCCTCTACTCCCCCTCTTCCTCCCTCTCCTCTCCTCTACTCCTCCTCTTCCTCCCTCTCCTCTCCTCTACTCCCCCTCTTCCTCCCTCTCCTCTCCTCTACTCCCCCTCTTCCTCCTCCTCCTCTCCTCTACTCCCCCTCTTCCTCCCTCTCCTCTCCTCTACTCCTCCTCTTCCTCCCTCTCCTCTCCTCTACTCCCCCTCTTCCTCCCTCTCCCTCTACTCCCCCTCTTCCTCCCTCTCTCCTCTCCTCTACTCCCCCCTCTTCCTCCTCTCCTCCTCTACTCCCCCTCTTCCTCCCTCTCCTCTCCTCTACTCCTCCTCTTCCTCCCCTCTCCTCTACTCCTCCTCTTCCTCCCTCTCCTCTCCTCTACTCCCCCTCTTCCTCCCTCTCCTCTCCTCTACTCCTCCTCTTCCTCCCTCTCCTCTCATCTACTCCCCTCTTCCTTCCTCCCTCTCATCTACTCCTCCTCTTCCTCCCTCTCCTCTCCTCTACTCCCCCTCTTCCTCCCTCTCCTCTCCTCTACTCCTCCTCTTCCTCCCTCTCCTCTCCTCTACTCCCCCTCTTCCTCCCTCTCCTCTCCTCTACTCCCCCTCTTCCTCCCTCTCCTCTACTCCCCCTCTTCCTCCCCTCTCCTCTACTCCCCCTCTTCCTCCCTCTCCTCTCATCTACTCCTCCTCTTCCTCCCTCTCCTCTCATCTACTCCCCCTCTTCCTCTCCTCTCATCTCTCCCCCTCTCCCTCTCCTCCTCCCCCTCTTCCTCCCTCTCCTCTCATCTACTCCCCCTCTTCCTCCCTCTCCTCTCATCTACTCCTCCTCTTCCTCCCTCTCCTCTCATCTTCTCCTCCTCTTCCTCCCTCCTCCTCTCATCTACTCCCCCTCTTCCTCCCTCTCCTCTCATCTACTCCCCCTCTTCCTCCCTCTCCTCTCATCTACTCCCCCTCTTCCTCCCTCTCCTCTCATCTACTCCCCCTCTTCCTCCCTCTCCTCTCATCTACTCCCCCTCTTCCTCCCTCTCCTCTCATCTACTCCCCCTCTTCCTCCCTCTCCTCTCATCTACTCCCTCCTCCCTCCCCTCTTCCTCCCTCTCCTCTCATCTACTCCCCCTCTTCCTCCCTCTCCTCTCATCTACTCCCCCTCTTCCTCCCTCTCCTCTCATCTACTCCCCCTCTTCCTCCCTCTCCTCTCATCTACTCCCCCTCTTCCTCCTCTCTCCTCTCATCTTCCTCCCCTCTTCCTCCCTCCTCCTCCTCCTCTTCCTCCCTCTCCTCTCATCTACTCCTCCTCTTCCCCCCCTCTCCTCTCATCTACTCCCCCTCTTCCTCCCTCTCCTCTCATCTACTCCCCCTCTTCCTCCCTCCTCCTCCTCCTCTTCCTCCCTCTCCTCTCATCTACTCCCCCTCTTCCTCCCTCTCCTCTCATCTACTCCCCCTCTTCCTCCCTCTCCTCTCATCTACTCCCCCTCTTCCTCCCTCTCCTCTCATCTACTCCCCCTCTTCCTCCCTCTCCTCTCATCTACTCCCCCCCCTCTTCCTCCCTCCTCCTCCTCCTCTTCCTCCCTCTCCTCTCATCTACTCCCCCTCTTCCTCCCTCTCCTCTCATCTACTCCCCCTCTTCCTCCCTCTCCTCTCATCTACTCCCTTCCCTCTTCCTCCCTCTCCTCTCTCTCCTCTCATCCTCCCCCTTCCTCCCTCTCCTCTCATCTACTCCCCCTCTTCCTCCCTCTCCTCTCATCTACTCCCCCTCTTCCTCCCTCTCCTCTCATCTACTCCCCCTCTTCCTCTCCCTCCTCCTCCTCCTCTTCCTCCCTCTCCTCTCATCTACTCCTCCTCTTCCTCCCTCTCCTCTCATCTACTCCCCCTCTTCCTCCCTCTCCTCTCATCTACTCCCCCTCTTCCTCCCTCCTCCTCCTCCTCCTCTTCCTCCCTCTCCTCTCATCTACTCCTCCTCTTCCTCCTCTCCTCTCATCTACTCCCCCTCTTCCTCCCTCTCCTCTCATCTACTCCCCCTCTTCCTCCCTCTCCTCTCATCTACTCCCCCTCTTCCTCCCTCTCCTCTCATCTACTCCCCCTCTTCCTCCCTCTCATCTACTCCTCCTCTTCCTCCCTCTCCTCTCCTCTACTCCCCCTCTTCCTCCCTCTCCTCTCCTCTACTCCCCCTCTTCCTCCCTCTCCTCTCATCTACTCCCCCTCTTCCTCCCTCTCCTCTCATCTACTCCCCCTCTTCCTCCCTCCTCCTCTCATCTACTCCTCCTCTTCCTCCCCTCTCCTCTCATCTACTCCTCCTCTTCCTCCCTCTCCTCTCATCTACTCCCCCTCTTCCTCCCTCTCCTCTCATCTACTCCCCCTCTTCCTCCCTCTCCTCTCATCTACTCCCCCTCATCCTCCCTCTCCTCTCATCTACTCCCCCTCTTCCTCCCTCCTCCTCTCATCTACTCCCCCTCTTCCTCCCTCCTCCTCTCATCTACTCCCCCTCTTCCTCCCTCTCCTCTCATCTACTCCCCCTCTTCCTCCCTCTCCTCTCCTCTACTCCCCCTCTTCCTCCCTCTCCTCTCATCTACTCCTCCTCTTCCTCCCTCTCCTCTCATCTACTCCCCCTCTTCCTCCCTCTCCTCTCATCTACTCCTCCTCTTCCTCCCTCTCCTCTCATCTACTCCCCCTCTTCCTCCCTCTCCTCTCATCTACTCCCCCTCTTCCTCCCTCTCCTCTCATCTACTCCCCCTCTTCCTCCCTCTCCTCTCATCTACTCCCCCTCTTCCTCCCTCTCCTCTCATCTACTCCTCCTCTTCCTCCCTCTCCTCTCATCTACTCCCCCTCTTCCTCCCTCTCCTCTCATCTACTCCCCCTCTTCCTCCCTCTCCTCTCATCTACTCCTCCTCTTCCTCCCTCCTCCTCCTCCTCTTCTCTTTTGTCAATGACTCTCACTGGCAGCTAGATATTGTAGCTTGCCCTATTCAAATCAGCAGAGCCCACATACAGAAACATATCGACGGCATTCACCTGGCTATAGCCTGCTGATGCTAGCCTGTCTGCTACAATCAACTGGCCTGCTGATGCTAGCCTGTCTGCTACAATCACCTGGCTATAGCCTGCTGATGCTAGCCCGTCTGATACATTCACCTGGCTATAGCCTGCTGATGCTAGCCCGTCTGCTACATTCACCTGGCTATAGCCTGCTGATGCTAGCCCGTCTGGTACATTCACCTGGCTATAGCCTGCTGATGCTAGCCTGTCTGCTACAATCAACTGGCCTGCTGATGCTAGCCTGTCTGCTACAATCACCTGGCTATAGCCTGCTGATGCTAGCCCGTCTGATACATTCACCTGGCTATAGCCTGCTGATGCTAGCCCGTCTGGTACATTCACCTGGCTATAGCCTGCTGATGCTAGCCCGTCTGGTACATTCACCTGGCTATAGCCTGCTGATGCTAGCCCGTCTGGTACATTCACCTGGCTATAGCCTGCTGATGCTAGCCCGTCTGATACATTCACCTGGCTATAGCCTGCTGATGCTAGCCCGTCTGCTACATTCACCTGGCTATAGCCTGCTGATGCTAGCCCGTCTGGTACATTCACCTGGCTATAGCCTGCTGATGCTAGCCTGTCTGCTACATTCACCTGGCTATAGCCTGCTGATGCTAACCTGAACCAGACTATAGGGAAAGTGGAGCTCAGTACATCAGTGTGCATCCCAAATGACACCCTATTCTCTATGTAGTTCACTACTTCGACCAGAACCAATAGAGCTCTGGCCAAAAGTAGTTCCCTATGTAGGGACGATCTCCCTATGCAGGACGATCTCTGAGCTCTCCTCACAGGTCACCTGATCTCTACCCATTAAAGCCCATTACTGTAAACGCCATTTTAACAACCCTCCATTACACATTACACTCTCACTCAGAAGGGATCATGGGACTGTAAATAACATGTACAGTTTATAAAGCAATGAGGTATACTCTACTGTGTGTGTGTGTGTGTGTGTGTGTGTGTGTGTGTGTGTGTGTGTGTGTGTGTGTGTGTGTGTGTGTGTGTGTGTGTGTGTGTGTGTGTGTGTGTGTGTGTGTGTGTGTGTGTGTGTGTGTGTGTGTGTGTGCGTGTGTGTGTGTGTGTGTTTGTGCGTGTATGTGTGTGTGATGAAGAGTATAAATCCCTCTCACCAGTCTGCGTATCTCCCTCTCACACTCCCTCTTGATGCGGGTGATCTCCTCCTGGTGTACATGATAGACGGACCGTATCTCAGCAGCCTTGGTCTTGTCTGCCTGGACGGCCAAGTTCAGAGCTTCCTCCATTTGTCTCTTCATGCCCTTCAGCTCATAGATCTCCTGCTGTAGTCTGCTCCTGTCCCCCTCAAAACCACGCCTGGCCTCCTCACGCGCCTCCGCAAACAGAGCCGTCTTCACCTGACAGGGAGGGTAGGTTACCCGGAGGTTAGAGTGGTGGACCAGTAACCAGAATGTCCGCCATAGGTTCCCTGATGGACTGGACTGGCTACTGTCTGGCTGCTTGTATCAGAACATTGCTAAAATCCACTACCACCTAAACATCTCCCAGGATGCTGCACTGCAGCTGAACCTGTGCTGTATCTAGCCTGTCCTGTGTGTGTACGTATCAGTGGTGTCCAGGGTGACCATTCTCTCCTGTTTGTATATATATCAGTGGTGTCCAGGGAGCTCCCATTCTCTCCTGTGTGTGTGTGTATCAGTGGTGTCCAGGGTGACCATTCTCTCCTGTGTGTGTGTGTGTGTGTATCAGTGGTGTCCAGGGTGACCATTCTCTCCTGTGTGTGTGTGTGTGTGTGTGTGTGTGTATATCAGTGGTGTCCAGGGGCCTCCATTCTCTCCTGTGTGTATATGTATCAGTGGTGTCCAGGGTGACCATTCTCTCCTGTGTGTGCGTGTGTGTGTGTGTGTGTGTATCAGTGGTGTCCAGGGGCCTCCCATTCTCTCCTGTGTGTGTGTGTATCAGTGGTGTCCAGGGAGCTCCCATTCTCTCCTGTGTGTGTGTGTGTATCAGTGGTGTCCAGGGGCTCCCATTCTCTCCTGTGTGTGTGTGTATGTATCAGTGTGTCCAGGGGCTCCCATTCTCTCCTGTGAGTGTGTGTATCAGTGGTGTCCAGGGTGACCATTCTCTCCTGTGTGTGTGTATCAGTGGTGTCCAGGGGCCTCCATTCTCTCCTGTGTGTGTGTGTGTGTGTGTGTGTGTGTGTGTGTGTGTGTGTGTGTGTGTGTGTGTGTGTGTGTGTGTGTGTGTGTGTGTGTGTGTGTGTGTGTGTGTGTGTGTGTGTGTGTGTGTGTGTGTGTGTGTGTGTGTGTGTGTGTGTGTGTGTGTGTGTGTGTATCAGTGGTGTCCAGGAGCTCCATTCTCTCCTGTGACAGCAAAAATATGAACTTCCGATTCCAATTTTGACAATGAATTGTATTGTATGGTACCTTGTCTGTGGTCCATCTCCATCCATGACCATCTCCTGTGTGTGTGTGTGTATCAGCGCATAAACCAGCGCCTGTAGTCTTTGGATCTCTCCGTCTTTGATCTTGATAACCCTCATCAGCTCCAGCTCGTGGGTCCAGTAGCAGCGTCTCCCTGAGCCCCTGGAGCTCCTGTAGTCTTCTCCTCGTGGAGCTTGGCCTTCAGCTCAGTCCCACCACCACTGTAGACTTGTGTTGCTCATGTCTCACCTCATGGCTCTTCTCTCTCTCCAGCTTACTAACCTAGAGAAAGAGAGAGAAAGAAAGAGAGAGAGAGACAGGGAGAGAGAGGGGACGGATGGAGAGAAAGCGTGTGAGAGAGAGAGAGAGAGAGAGAGAGAGAGAGAGAGAGAGAGAGAGAGAGAGTGAGTGAGAGAGAGAGAGAGAGAGAGAGAGAGTGGGAGGGACAGACTGTGAAAGAAATGAACGCGAGAGAGAGAGAGACGGACAGACGGAAAGAAAGCGCGAGAGAGAGAGAGACGGACAGAGAGAGAGAAGAGAAGAGAAAGAAAGAAAGAAAGAGAGAGAGAGAGAGAGACTAATAGAGAGAGAGAGAGAGAGAGAAGAGAGAGAGAGAGAGAGAGAGAGGGGAGAGAGGGGGACGGACAGAATGAAAGCGAGAGAGAGAGAGAGAGAGAGAGAGAGATGGTGTAGAGAGAGAGAGAGATCTCCAGAGAGAGAGAGAGAGAGAGAGAGAGAGAGAGAGAGAGAGAGAGAGAGAGAGAGATAGAGAAAGTGAGAGAGAGAGAGAGAGAGAGAGAGAGAGAGAGAGAGAGAGAGAGAGAGAGAGAGAGAGAGAGACAAGAAAGAGGGAGAGAGACGGAGAGAGAGAGAGAGAGAGAGAGGAGAGAGAGAGAGAGAGAGAGAGAGAGAGAGAGAGAGAGAGAGAGAGAGAGAGAGAGAGAGAGAGAGAGAGAGAGAGAGACTGAGAGAGAGAGAGAGAGAGAGAGAGAGAGGAGAGAGACAGAGACAGAGAGAGATAGAGAGAGAGAGAGAGAGAGACAGTGGAGAGAGAGAGGGGGGAGAAGTCTCATTCACTAGAGAAAACCTTATCATGTCATATCTTGTCATGTCATGACATTCCAGACACTCACAGCCCAAGTTGAACAGACCTCTCTGTGTATGTCTAGTTTATTGACCAACAGAGAGAGATGGACGGACGGAGAGACACCAGACAGAGCAACATCAGACATCACAGACACTCACAGCCCAAGTTGAACAGATCTGATGTCTAGTTTATTGACCAACAGAGAGAGATGGACGGACGGAGAGACACCAGACAGAGCAACATCAGACATCACAGACACTCACAGCCCAAGTTGAACAGTTGAAGTTTATTGACCAACAGAGAGATGGACGGACGGAGAGACACCAGACAGAGCAACATCAGACATCACAGACACTCACAGCCCAAGTTGAACAGACCTCTCTGTATGTCTAGTTTATTGACCAACAGAGAGAGATGGACGGACGGAGAGACACCAGACAGAGCAACATCAGACATCACAGACACTCACAGCCCAGCAGCAGAACCACTCAGAACACATTCAGTCAGACGGACTCGAGACAGTGTTCTGAAATGCTGAAAGAGTTGATGTTATGCCTCCAGGATTCATACTGTGCTGTCACTTTAGATGACGGAGATCCATTGTTACAGCAGGTTGTAGAGATTGCAGGTCTGGTCTTCTGATCTTGTACACTGCTGGTACTTCCTGTGTTTATTATCTATGCATAGTCACTTCACCCCTACCTACATGTAGAAATGACCTCGACTAACCTGTACCCCTGCAACACTGACTCAGTACAGATACCCCCTGTATAGAGCCTCGTTATTCTTATTTTATTGTTGCTTTTTATTTTAGTCTACTTGGTAATTATTTTCTTAACTCTTTCTTGAACTGCACTGTTGGTTAAGGGCTTGTAAATACGTGGAATATAATATTTCACGGTAAAGTCTACACGTGTTGTATTCAGTATTTCACGGTAAAGTCAACACGTGTTGTATTCAAAGTCAACACGTGTTGTATTCAGTATTTCACGGTAAAGTCAGAGGAGTTCCCACGGGCTCTATGTCATACTACATAGTACGTGTCTCCTGACCCCTCCTGACTTGATATCTAGCCTACATGCAGAGGAGTTCCCACGGGCTCTAAGTCATACTACATAGTACGTGTCCCCCCTAGTAACCCACGGGTTTATTTGGGGTCATATTGAGTCTCTCCCACCACTTTAACACTGACTGACAGGTGCTGCTCCAGGCACACCAACCACAAATAGCCCTGCACCAGAACGGACCACTACAGAGGAGCCAATGTACTGTATGCATGGCTAGACAAACAACAGATTACAGAGTACTAATGGGAGGTGGGAGGGAGGGAGGGTGTGACTAATGGGAGGAGGGAGGGAGGGAGGGTGTGACTAATGGGAGGAGGGAGGGAGGAGGGTGTGACTAATGGGAGGAGTTAATGGGAGGGATGTGACTAATGGGAGGAGGGGAGGGAGGGTGACTAGTGGGAGGAGGGAGGGAGGGAGGGTGTGACTAATGGGAGGAGGGAGGGAGGGAGGAGGGTGTGACTAATGGGAGGAGGGAGGGAGGGAGGGTGTGACTAATGGGAGGAGGGAGGGAGGGAGGGGTGTGACTAATGGGAGGAGGGAGGGAGGAAGGAGGGATGGGAGGAGGGAGGGTGTGACGGAGGGAGGAGGGAGGGAGGGAGGGAGTGTGACTAATGGGAAGAGGGCACACATTCATTCACACATTATTATGGGAGGAGGGAGGGAGTGGAGGGTACAGCCTGGTTATCTAGTGACTAATGGGAGGAGGGAGGGAGGGAGGGTGTGACTAATGGGAGGAGGGAGTGACTAATGGAAGGAGAGAGAGGGTTAGAAGGGCGAGGGAGTGGGAGTGACTAATGGGAGGGACGGGTGTGTAACTAATGGGTGGAGAGTGACTAATGGGAGGGAGAGGGGGGATTGAGAGGCAAGTTGAGGGTCAGGGAGGGTGTGACTAATGGGAGGGAGGATGTGACTAATGGGATGGGGAGGGAGTGACTAATGGGAGGGAGGGTGTGACTAATGGGAGGGAGGATGTGACTAATGGGAGGGAGGGAGTGACTAATGGGAGGGAGGGAGTGACTAATGGGAGGGAGGATGTGACTAATGGGAGGGAGGGAGTGACTAATGGGAGGGAGGGTGTGACTAATGGGAGGGAGGGAGTGACTAATGGGAGGGAGGGTGTGACTAATAGGAGGGAGGATGTTACTAATGGGAGGGAGCGAGTGACTAATGGGAGGGAGGGTGTGACTAATGGGAGGGAGGGAGTGACTGTCTGTCTGTCTGTCTAATGGGAGGCAGTGACTAATGGGAGGGAGAGAGGGGGTGAGGGCGAGGAGGGCGGGAGGGGGTGGACAGTGCAGGAGGGAGGGAGGAGGGTGTGACGGGAGGGAGGGAGGGAGGGTGGGAGAGGGGTGTGACGGAGGGTGTGACTTCTCTTCTCCAGGGCAGACCTAAAGATAGTCTCAATTAAACCATTGGCACACATTCATTCACACATTCATTATTTTATTTATTTGAACCTTTATTTAACTTGGCAAGTCAGTTAAGAACAAATTCTTATTTACAATGACGGCCTACCTTGGAACAGTGTATGTAGAATGGGGCGGCAGGTAGCCTAGTGGTTAGAGCATTGGGCCAGTAACCAGCAGGTAGCCTAGTGGTTAGAACGTTGGACTAGTAACCAGCAGGTAGCCTAGTGGTTAGAACGTTGGACTAGTAACCAGCAGGTAGCCTAGTGGTTAGAACGTTGGACTAGTAACCAGCAGGTAGCCTAGTGGTTAGAGTGTTGGACTAGTAACCAGCAGGTAGCCTAGTGGTTAGAACGTTGGACTAGTAACCAGCAGGTAGCCTAGTGGTTAGAACGTTGGACTAGTAACCAGCAGGTAGCCTAGTGGTTAGAGTGTTGGACTAGTAACCAGCAGGTAGCCTAGTGGTTAGAACGTTGGACTAGTAACCAGCAGGTAGCCTAGTGGTTAGAACGTTGGACTAGTAACCAGCAGGTAGCCTAGTGGTTAGAACGTTGGACTAGTAACCAGCAGGTAGCCTAGTGGTTAGAACGTTGGGCCAGTAACCAGCAGGTAGCCTAGTGGTTAGAACGTTGGACTAGTAACCAGCAGGTAGCCTAGTGGTTAGAACGTTGGACTAGTAACCAGCAGGTAGCCTAGTGGTTAGAACGTTGGACTAGTAAATGTAATGTAATGTAAATGACTAGTAACCGTAAAGGTTGCAAGATTGAATCCCCGAGCTGACAAGGTAAAAATCTGTCATTCTGCCCCTGAACAAGGCAGATCCTCTGTTAGTCTCCAGATGTTATAACTATCCTGTTAGTCTACAGATGTTCTAACTCTCCTCTGTTAGTCTACAGATGTTATAACTATCCTCTGTAGTCTACAGATGTTATAACTATCCTCTGTTAGTCTACAGATGTTATAACTGTATCCTCTGTTAGTCTACAGATGTTATAACTCTCCTCTGTTAGTCTACAGATGTTATAACTATCCTCTGTTAGTCTACAGATGTTATAACTGTATCCTCTGTTAGTCTACAGATGTTATAACTGTATCCTCTGTTAGTCTACAGATGTTATAACTATCCTCTGTTAGTCTACAGATGTTATAACTGTATCCTCTGTTAGTCTACAGATGTTATAACTCTCCTCTGTTGTCTACAGATGTTATAACTCTCCTCTGTTGTCTACAGATGTTATAACTGTATCCTCTGTTAGTCTACAGATGTTATAACTCTCCTCTGTTAGTCTACAGATGTTATAACTCTCCTCTGCTAGTCTACAGATGTTATAACTGTATCCTCTGTTAGTCTACAGATGTTATAACTGTATCCTCTGTTAGTCTACAGATGTTATACCTATCCTCTGTTGTCTACAGATGTTATAACTATCCTCTGTTAGTCTACGGATGTTATAACTAACCTCTCTGTCTATAACTAAGCTCTCATCCAGCAATGCCATATAAACCAGCATAACTCCTGTCCCTGTTATAACTCTGTCTGTCTGTCTGTCTACAGTCTGTTATCTGTCTGTCTGTCTGTCTGTCTGTCTGTCTGTCTGTCTATCTAAACCTGTCATAACTAAACCTGTCTGTCTGTCTGTCTGTCTGTCTGTCTGTCTGTCTGTCTGTCTGTCTGTCTGTCTGTCTGTCTGTCTGTCTGTCTGTCTGTCTGTCTGTCTGTCTGTCTGTCTGTCTGTCCTAAAATGGACTTTTCACTCAGCAGGCCATACCGCTGAGTGAAAACTGAAAACCCCCAACCTAACTGTAGATCTAACAGAGAGCCATTTATCCATTTGACATGAGATGACATCCAGGCTGTCATCAGGCCTCAGTGAGTTATTACCGGCTGGCCATGCAGCAGTGTGGCAGTGCAGGAGCTGGGACGGTTCAGTACGTGTGGTAAGTCTAGCCGGAGGGCCATGGTGTCACTCCGTGTGTGTCCTATCGGTGACCCAGTCATCCGTTAAATTAATTACACCCTACAGAGAAGACCACACATACTGTAGAGCATAAACACTTTACAGTATATGCAGTAATTACAGAAGATTTTACCGAATGAAACACATTTATGCAGTAAATGATATTGTCACTACTAGGTCAAAACAATAGGTAGAAATACTGTAAAAGTAATAATAATACTACCAATATATTATAACTGTAATAATACTACTAATATATTATATACCGGTATACTGTAATAATACCAGTACTAATATATTATATACTGGTATACTGTAATATGCATACTACCAAGATATTATATACCGGTATACTGTAATAATACTACTAATATATTATATAGCGGTATACTGTAATAATACTACTACTAATGTATTATATACTGGTATACTGTAATAATACTACTAATATATTATATACCTGTTATACTGTAATAATACTACTAATATATTATATACCGGTATACTGTAATAATACTACTACTAAAGTATTATATACTGGTATACTGTAATAATACTACTACTAATGTATTATATACTGGTATACTGTAATATTAATACTACTAATATATTATATAGCGGTATACTGTAATAATACTACTACTAATATATTATATACTGGTATACTGTAATAATACTACTAATAATATATTATATACTGGTATACTGTAATAATACTACTACTAATGTATTATATACTGGTATACTGTAATAAACTACTAATAATGTATTATATACTGGTATACTGTAATAATACTACTAATAATGTATTATATACCTGGTATACTGTAATATTAATACTACTAATATATTATATACCGGTATACTGTAATAATACTACTAATATATTATATAGCTGGTATACTGTAATAATACTACTACTAATGTATTATATACTGGTATACTGTAATAAATGTTATACTACCAAGATATTATATACCGGTATACTGTAATAATACTACTAATATATTATATAGCTAAACCTGGTATACTGTAATAATACTACTACTAATGTATTATATACTGGTATACTGTAATAATACTACTAATATATTATATACCGGTATACTGTAATAATACTATACTAATATATTATATACCGGTATACTGTAATAATACTACTACTAAAGTATTATATACTGGTATACTGTAATAATACTACTACTAATGTATTATATACTGGTATACTGTAATATTAATACTACTAATATATTATATAGCGGTATACTGTAATAATACTACTACTAATATATTATATACTGGTATACTGTAATAATACTACTAATAATATATTATATACTGGTATACTGTAATAATACTACTACTAATGTATTATATACTGGTACTGTAATAATACTACTAATAATGTATTATATACGGGTATACTGTAATAATACTACTAATAATGTATTATATACTGGTATACTGTAATATTAATACTACTAATATATTATATACCGGTATACTGTAATAATACTACTAATATATTATAAACCGGTATACTGTAATAATACTACTACTAATATATTATATACTGGTATACTGTAATAATACTACTACTAATATATTATATACTGGTATACTGTAATAATACTACTACTAATATAATATATACTGGTATACTGTAATAATACTACTACTAATATAATATATACCGGTATACTGTAATAATACTACTACTAATATATTATATACTGGTATACTGTAATAATACTACTACTAATATAATATATACTGGTATACTGTAATAGTAATACTACTAAACCTGTTATATCATACAGCCTGTTATCTATAACTAAACCTGTTATATCATACAGCCTGTTATCTATAACTAAACCTGTTATATCATACAGCCTGTTATCTATAACTAAACCTGTTATATCATACAGCCTGTTATCTATAACTAAACCTGTTATCTATAACTAAACCTGTTATCTATAACTAAACCTGTTATATCATACAGCCTGTTATCTATAACTAAACCTGTTATATCATACAGACTGTTATCTATAACTAAACCTGTTATCTATAACTAAACCTGTTATCTATAACTAAACCTGTTATCTATAACTAAACCTGTTATATCATACAGCCTGTTATCTATAACTAAACCTGTTATATCATACAGACTGTTATCTATAACTAAACCTGTTATATCATACAGCCTGTTATCTATAACTAAACCTGTTATATCATATAGACTGTTATCTATAACTAAACCTGTTATATCATACAGCCTGTTATCTATAACTAAACCTGTTATATCATACAGCCTGTTATCTATAACTAAACCTGTTATATCATACAGCCTGTTATCTATAACTAAACCTGTTATCTATAACTAAACCTGTTATCTATAACTAAACCTGTTATCTATAACTAAACCTGTTATATCATACAGCCTGTTATCTATAACTAAACCTGTTATCTATAACTAAACCTGTTATCTATAACTAAACCTGTTATCTATAACTAAACCTGTTATCTATAACTAAACCTGTTATCTATAACTAAACCTGTTATCTATAACTAAACCTGTTATCTATAACTAAACCTGTTATATCATACAGCCTGTTATCTATAACTAAACCTGTTATCTATAACTAAACCTGTTATCTATAACTAAACCTGTTATCCATAACTAAACCTGTTATATCATACAGACTGTTATCTATAACTAAACCTGTTATATCATACAGCCTGTTATCTATAACTAAACCTGTTATATCATACAGCCTGTTATCTATAACTAAACCTGTTATCTATAACTAAACTGTTATATCATATAGACTGTTATCTATAACTAAACCTGTTATCTATAACTAAACCTGTTATCTATAACTAAACCTGTTATCCATAACTAAACCTGTTATCTATAACTAAACCTGTTATCTATAACTAAACCTGTTATATCATACAGCCTGTTATCTATAACTAAACCTGTTATATATATACAGCCTGTTATCTATAACTAAACCTGTTATCTATAACTAAACCTGTTATCTATAACTAAACCTGTTATCTATAACTAAACCTGTTATCTATAACTAAACCTGTTATAAACCTGTTATCTATAACTAAACCTGTTATATCATATAGACTGTTATCTATAACTAAACCTGTTATATCATACAGACTGTTATCTATAAACCTGTTATATAAACCTGTTATCTATAACTAAACCTGTTATATCATACAGACCTGTTATCTATAACTAAACCTGTTATCTATAATAATAAACCTGTTATATCATACTAAGCCTGTTATCTATAACTAAACCTGTTATATCATATACAGACTGTTATCTATAACTAAACCTGTTATATCATACAGACTGTTATCTATAACTAAACCTGTTATATCATACAGCCTATCTACTATAACTAAACCTGTTATATCATACAGCCTGTTATCTATAACTAAACCTGTTATCTATATCATACTAAACCTGTTATCTAATAAACTGTTATATCAAACCTGTTATCTATAACTAAACCTGTTATATCATACAGCCTGTTACTAAACTAAACCTGTTATATCATACAGCCTGTTATCTATAACTAAACCTGTTATATACAGCCTGTTATCTATAACTAAACCTGTTATCTATAACTAAACCTGTTATCTATAATATCATACAGCCTGTTATCTATAACTAAACCTGTTATCTATAACTAAACCTGTTATATCATACAGCCTGTTATCTATAACTAAACCTGTATATCTATAACTAAACCTGTTATCTATAACTAAACCTGTTATATCATACAGCCTGTTATCTATAACTAAACCTGTTATCTATCATACAGCCTGTTATCTATAACTAAACCTGTTATCTATAACTAATCCTATAACTAAACCTGTTATCTATTATATCATACAACCTGTTATCTATAACTAAACCTGTTATATCATATAGACTGTTATCTATAACTAAACCTGTTATATCATACAGACTGTTATCTATAACTAAACCTGTTATATCATATAGACTGTTATCTATAACTAAACCTGTTATATCATACAGCCTGCTATAAGTATATAACTAAACCTGTTATATCATACAGCCTGTTATCTATAACTAAACCTGTTATCTATAACTAAACCTGTTATCTATAACTAAACCTGTTATATCATACAGCCTGTTATCTATAACTAAACCTGTTATATCATACAGACTGTTATCTATAACTAAACCTGTTATCTATAACTAAACCTGCCTGTTATCTTATAATACAGCCTGTTATCTATAACTAAACCTGTTATCTATAACTAAACCTGTTATCCATAACTAAACCTGTTATCTATAACTAAACCTGTTATCTATAACTAAACCTGTTATCTATAACTAAACCTGTTATCTATAACTAAACCTGTTATATCATACAGACTGTTATCTATAACTAAACCTGTTATCTATAACTAAACCTGTTATATCATACAGTCTGTTATCTATAACTAAACCTGTTATATCATACAGACTGTTATCTATAACTAAACCTGTTATATCATACAGCCTGTTATCTATAACTAAACCTGTTATCTATAACTAAACCTGTTATATCATACAGCCTGTTATCTATAACTAAACCTGTTATATCATACAGCCTGTTATCTATAACTAAACCTGTTATATCATACAGACCTGTTATCTATAACTAAACCTGTTATATCATACAGCCTGTTATCTATAACTAAACCTGTTATCTATAACTAAACCTGTTATATCATACAGCCTGTTATCTATAACTAAACCTGTTATATCATACAGCCTGTTATCTATAACTAAACCTGTTATCTATAACTAAACCTGTTATCTATAACTCATATAGCCTGTTATCTATAACTAAACCTGTTATATCATACAGACTGTTATCTATAACTAAACCTGTTATATACAGCCATATCAACTAAACCTGTTATCTATAACTAAACCTGTTATCTATAACTAAACCTGTTATATCATACAGCCTGTTATCTATAACTAAACCTGTTATATCATACAGCCTGTTATCTATAACTAAACCTGTTATCTATAACTAAACCTGTTATATCATACAGCCTGTTATCTATAACTAAACCTGTTATATCATATAGACTGTTATCTATAACTAAACCTGTTATCTATAACTAAACCTGTTATCTATAACTAAACCTGTTATATCATACATATCTATTATATACTGGTATACTGTTAATAACTACCTGTTATACTACTATCTATATAAACCTGTTATATCATACAGCCTGTTATCTATATACCTGTTATATAATACTACTACCTGTTATCTATAATAAACCTGTTATATCATACAGCCTGTTATCTATAACTAAACCTGTTATCTCATATACTGTAATACTACTACTAATATAATATATACACCGGTTATCTATATACTGTTATCTATAACTAAACCTGTTATCTATAACTAAACCTGTTATATCTAATATAATAAATATACTGGTATACTGTAATATCTATACTACTGTTATCTATATAAAATATATACACTGGTTATCTATACTACTGTATAGTAATACTACTAAACCTGTTATATCATACAGCCTGTTATCTATAACTAAACCTGTTATATCATTAGCCTGTTATCATAACTAAACCTGTTATCTATAACTAAACCTGTTATCTATAACTAAACCTGTTATCTATAACTAAACCTGTTATCTATAACTAAACCTGTTATCTATAACTAAACCTGTTATCTATATAAACCTGTTATATCATACAGACTGTTATCTATAACTAAACCTGTTATATCATACAGACTGTTATCTATAACTAAACCTGTTATCTATAACTAAACCTGTTATCTATAACTAAACCTGTTATATCATACAGCCTGTTATCTATAGCTAAACCTGTTATATCACACAGCCTGTTATCTATAACTAAACCTGTTATCTACAACTAAACCTGTAATATCATACAGTCTGTTATCTATAGCTAAACCTGTTATCTACAACTAAACCTGTAATATCATACAGTCTGTTATCTATAGCTAAACCTGTTATATAACTAAACAGCCTGTTAATATAATATAAACCTGTTATCTACAACTAAACCTGTAATATCATACAGCCTGTTATCCATAACTAAACCTGTTATATCATACAGCCTGTTATCTATAACTAAACCTGTTATCTATAACTAAACCTGTTATCTATAACTAAACCTGTTATATCATACAGCCTGTTATCTATAACTAAACCTGTTATCTATAACTAAACCTGTTATATCATACAGACTGTTATCTATAACTAAACCTGTTATCTATAACTAAACCTGTTATATCATATAACTAAACCTGTTATCTATAACTAAACCTGTTATCTATAACTAAACCTGTTATCTATAATAACTGTTATATAAACCTGTTATCTATAACTGTTAAACCTGTTATCTATAACTAAACCTGTTATCTATAACTAAACCTGTTATATATACACCTGTTATCTATAACTAAACCTGTTATCTATAACTAAACCTGTTATATAATAAACCTGTTATATATATAGACTGTTATCTATAACTAAACCTGTTATCTATAACTAAACCTGTTATCTATAACTAAACCTGTTATATCATACAGCCTGTTATCTATAACTAAACCTGTTATATCATACAGCCTGCTCTACAGTATATAACTAAACCTGCATTGGTTGGGTCATACATGCAGAGCAGAGAGCATTGTTCATTCAGCCAGCCAAACAACAGGGAAGGGACCCCCTGTCCTCCACAGACACACAGACAGACAGTAGTGTCTATCATTAGACATCACAATGGTCTCTTTGACATGGACTGTTACTGGGGGTAGATAGCTGTTCATCTGGAGCAGAGCACACAGAGTCCAGGAGCACTGGGCTGACCCCCTTACCCAGGAGCACTGGGCTGACCCCCTTACCCAGGAGCACTGGGCTGACCCCCTTACCCAGGAGCACTGGGCTGACCCCCTTACCCAGGAGCACTGGGCTGACCCCCTGACCCAGGAGCACTAGGCTGACTAGACTACTGTATAATGGGAGAATAGCATTAACACCAGGCTGACTAGACTACTGTAGAATGGTAGAATAGCATTAACACCAGGCTGACTAGACTACTGTATAATGGTAGAATAGCATTAACACCAGGCTGACTAGACTACTGTAGAATAGCATTAACACCAGGCTGACTAGACTACTGTAGAATGGTAGAATAGCATTAACACCAGGCTGACTAGACTACTGTAGAATAGCATTAACACTAGGCTGACTAGACTACTGTAGAATAGCATTAACACCAGGCTGACTAGACTACTGTAGAATAGCATTAACACCAGGCTGACTAGACTACTGTATAATGGTAGAATAGCATTAACACCAGGCTGACTAGACTACTGTATAATGGTAGAATAGCATTAACACCAGGCTGACTAGACTACTGTATAATGGTAGAATAGCATTAACACCAGGCTGACTAGACTACTGTATAATGGTAGAATAGCATTAACACTAGGCTGACTAGACTACTGTATAATGGTAGAATAGCATTAACACCAGGCTGCATTAACACTAGGCTGACTAGACTACTGTATAATGGTAGAATAGCATTAACACCAGGCTGACTAGACTAGCATTAACACCAGGCTGACTAGACTACTGTAGAATAGCATTAACACTAGGCTGACTAGACTACTGTATAATGTAGAATAGCATTAACACTAGGCTGACTAGACTACTGTATAATGGTAGAATAGCATTAACACCAGGCTGACTAGACTACTGTAGAATAGCATTAACACTAGGCTGACTAGACTACTGTAGAATAGCATTAACACCAGGCTGACTAGACTACTGTATAATGTAGAATAGCATTAACATAGGCTGCTGTATAATGGTAATAGCATTAACACTAGGCTGACTAGACTACTGTATAATGGTAGAATAGCATTAACACCAGGCTGACTAGACTACTGTATAATGTAGAATAGCATTAACACTAGGCTGACTAGACTACTGTATAATGTAGAATAGCATTAACACTAGGCTGACTAGACTACTGTATAATGGTAGAATAGCATTAACACTAGGCTGACTAGACTACTGTATAATGGTAGAATAGCATTAACACCAGGCTGACTAGACTACTGTATAATGCTGTAGAATAGCATTAACACTAGGCTGACTAGACTACTGTATAATGGTAGAATAGCATTAACACCAGGCTGACTAGACTACTGTATAATGGTAGAATAGCATTAACACCAGGACTAGACTACTAGACATTAACACTAGGCTGACTAGACTACTGTAGAATAGCATTAACACTAGGCTGACTAGACTACTGTATAATGGTAGAATAGCATTAACACTAGGCTGACTAGACTACTGTATAATGGTAGAATAGCATTAACACTAGGCTGACTAGACTACTGTATAATGGTAGAATAGCATTAACACTAGGCTGACTAGACTACTGTATAATGGTAGAATAGCATTAACACTAGGCTGACTAGACTACTGTATAATGGTAGAATAGCATTAACACTAGGCTGACTAGACTACTGTATAATGGTAGAATAGCATTAACACTAGGCTGACTAGACTACTGTATAATGGTAGAATAGCATTAACACCAGGCTGACTAGACTACTGTAGAATAGCATTAACACTAGGCTGACTAGACTACTGTAGAATAGCATTAACACTAGGCTGACTAGACTACTGTATAATGTAGAATAGCATTAATGGTAGAATAGCATTAACACCAGGCTGACTAGACTACTGTATAATGGTAGAATAGCATTAACACCAGGCTGACTAGACTACTGTATAATGGTAGAATAGCATTAACACCAGGCTGACTAGACTACTGTATAATGGTAGAATAGCATTAACACCAGGCTGACTAGACTACTGTATAATGGTAGAATAGCATTAACACCAGGCTGACTAGACTACTGTATAATGGTAGAATAGCATTAACACTAGGCTGACTAGACTACTAGAATAGCATTAACACCAGGCTGACTAGACTACTGTAGAATAGCATTAACACTAGGCTGACTAGACTACTGTAGAATAGCATTAACACTAGGCTGACTAGACTACTGTATAATGGTAGAATAGCATTAACACTAGGCTGACTAGACTACTGTATAATGGTAGAATAGCATTAACACCAGGCTGACTAGACTACTGTATAATGGTAGAATAGCATTAACACTAGGCTGACTAGACTACTGTATAATGGTAGAATAGCATTAACACCAGGCTGACTAGACTACTGTAGAATAGCATTAACACCAGGCTGACTAGACTACTGTAGAATAGCATTAACACCAGGCTGACTAGACTACTGTAGAATGTAGAATAGCATTAACACTAGGCTGACTAGACTACTGTAGAATAGCATTAACACTAGGCTGACTAGACTACTGTAGAATAGCATTAACACTAGGCTGACTAGACTACTGTATAATGGTAGACTAGAATAGCATTAACACTAGGCTGACTAGACTACTGTATAATGGTAGAATAGCATTAACAAGGCTGACTAGACTAGTAGAATAGCATTAACACTAGGCTGACTAGACTACTGTAGAATAGCATTAACACCAGGCTGACTAGACTACTGTATAATGGTAGAATAGCATTAACACCAGGCTGACTAGACTACTGTAGAATGGTAGAATAGCATTAACACCAGGCTGACTAGACTACTGTAGAATAGCATTAACACTAGGCTGACTAGACTACTGTAGAATAGCATTAACACCAGGCTGACTAGACTACTGTATAATGGTAGAATAGCATTAACACTAGGCTGACTAGACTACTGTATAATGGTAGAATAGCATTAACACTAGGCTGACTAGACTACTGTATAATGGTAGAATAGCATTAACACTAGGCTGACTAGACTACTGTATAATGGTAGAATAGCATTAACACTAGGCTGACTAGACTACTGTATAATGGTAGAATAGCATTAACACTAGGCTGACTAGACTAGACTACTGTATAATGGTAGAATAGCATTAACACTAGGCTGACTAGACTACTGTATAATGGTAGAATAGCATTAACACTAGGCTGACTAGACTACTGTATAATGGTAGAATAGCATTAACACCAGGCTGACTAGACTATGGTAGAATATAGGCTGACTAGACTACTGTAGAATAGCATTAACACTAGGCTGACTAGACTACTGTAGAATAGCATTAACACCAGGCTGACTAGACTACTGTAGAATAGCATTAACACTAGGCTGACTAGACTACTGTAGAATAGCATTAACACTAGGCTGACTAGACTACTGTAGAATAGCATTAACACTAGGCTGACTAGACTACTGTATAATGGTAGAATAGCATTAACACTAGGCTGACTAGACTACTGTAGAATAGCATTAACACCAGGCTGACTAGACTACTGTAGAATAGCATTAACACTAGGCTGACTAGACTACTGTATAATGGTAGAATAGCATTAACACCAGGCTGACTAGACTACTGTAGAATAGCATTAACACCAGGCTGACTAGACTACTGTAGAATAGCATTAACACTAGGCTGACTAGACTACTGTAGAATAGCATTACCACTAGGCTGACTAGACTACTGTATAATGGTAGAATAGCATTAACACTAGGCTGACTAGACTACTGTATAATGGTAGAATAACATTAACACTAGGCTGACTAGACTACTGTATAATGGTAGAATAGCATTAACACCAGGCTGACTAGACTACTGTATAATGGTAGAATAGCATTAACACCAGGCTGACTAGACTACTGTAGAATAGCATTAACACTAGGCTGACTAGACTACTGTAGAATAGCATTAACACCAGGCTGACTAGACTACTGTATAATGGTAGAATAGCATTAACACTAGGCTGACTAGACTACTGTATAATGGTAGAATAGCATTAACACTAGGCTGACTAGACTACTGTATAATGGTAGAATAACATTAACACTAGGCTGACTAGACTACTGTATAATGGTAGAATAGCATTAACACCAGGCTGACTAGACTACTGTAGAATAGCATTAACACTAGGCTGACTAGACTACTGTATAATGGTAGAATAGCATTAACACTAGGCTGACTAGACTACTGTATAATGGTAGAATAGCATTAACACCAGGCTGACTAGACTACTGTATAATGGTAGAATAGCATTAACACCAGGCTGACTAGACTACTGTATAATGGTAGAATAGCATTAACACCAGGCTGACTAGACTACTGTATAATGGTAGAATAGCATTAACACCAGGCTGACTAGACTACTGTAGAATAGCATTAACACTAGGCTGACTAGACTACTGTAGAATAGCATTAACACTAGGCTGACTAGACTACTGTAGAATAGCATTAACACTAGGCTGACTAGACTACTGTATAATGGTAGAATAGCATTAACACTAGGCTGACTAGACTACTGTAGAATAGCATTAACACTAGGCTGACTAGACTACTGTATAATGGTAGAATAGCATTAACACCAGGCTGACTAGACTACTGTAGAATAGCATTAACACCAGGCTGACTAGACTACTGTAGAATAGCATTAACACTAGGCTGACTAGACTACTGTAGAATAGCATTAACACTAGGCTGACTAGACTACTGTATAATGGTAGAATAGCATTAACACTAGGCTGACTAGACTACTGTAGAATAGCATTAACACTAGGCTGACTAGACTACTGTATAATGGTAGAATAGCATTAACACCAGGCTGACTAGACTACTGTAGAATAGCATTAACACCAGGCTGACTAGACTACTGTAGAATAGCATTAACACTAGGCTGACTAGACTACTGTATAATGGTATAATAGCATTAACACCAGGCTGACTAGACTACTGTAGAATAGCATTAACACTAGGCTGACTAGACTACTGTAGAATGGTAGAATAGCATTAACACCAGGCTGACTAGACTACTGTATAATGGTAGAATAGCATTAACACCAGGCTGACTAGACTACTGTATAATGGTAGAATAGCATTAACACCACGCTGACTAGACTACTGTATAATGGTAGAATAGCATTAACACCAGGCTGACTAGACTACTGTAGAATAGCATTAACACCAGGCTGACTAGACTACTGTATAATGGTAGAATAGCATTAACACCAGGCTGACTAGACTACTGTAGAATAGCATTAACACTAGGCTGACTAGACTACTGTATAATGGTAGAATAGCATTAACACCAGGCTGACTAGACTACTGTAGAATAGCATTAACACCAGGCTGACTAGACTACTGTATAATGGTAGAATAGCATTAACACCAGGCTGACTAGACTACTGTATAATGGTAGAATAGCATTAACACCAGGCTGACTAGACTACTGTATAATGGTAGAATAGCATTAACACCAGGCTGACTAGACTACTGTAGAATAGCATTAACACTAGGCTGACTAGACTACTGTAGAATAGCATTAACACTAGGCTGACTAGACTACTGTAGAATAGCATTAACACTAGGCTGACTAGACTACTGTATAATGGTAGAATAGCATTAACACTAGGCTGACTAGACTACTGTAGAATAGCATTAACACTAGGCTGACTAGACTACTGTATAATGGTAGAATAGCATTAACACCAGGCTGACTAGACTACTGTAGAATAGCATTAACACCAGGCTGACTAGACTACTGTAGAATAGCATTAACACTAGGCTGACTAGACTACTGTAGAATAGCATTAACACTAGGCTGACTAGACTACTGTATAATGGTAGAATAGCATTAACACTAGGCTGACTAGACTACTGTAGAATAGCATTAACACTAGGCTGACTAGACTACTGTATAATGGTAGAATAGCATTAACACCAGGCTGACTAGACTACTGTAGAATAGCATTAACACCAGGCTGACTAGACTACTGTAGAATAGCATTAACACTAGGCTGACTAGACTACTGTATAATGGTATAATAGCATTAACACCAGGCTGACTAGACTACTGTAGAATAGCATTAACACTAGGCTGACTAGACTACTGTAGAATGGTAGAATAGCATTAACACCAGGCTGACTAGACTACTGTATAATGGTAGAATAGCATTAACACCAGGCTGACTAGACTACTGTATAATGGTAGAATAGCATTAACACCACGCTGACTAGACTACTGTATAATGGTAGAATAGCATTAACACCAGGCTGACTAGACTACTGTAGAATAGCATTAACACCAGGCTGACTAGACTACTGTATAATGGTAGAATAGCATTAACACCAGGCTGACTAGACTACTGTAGAATAGCATTAACACTAGGCTGACTAGACTACTGTATAATGGTAGAATAGCATTAACACCAGGCTGACTAGACTACTGTAGAATAGCATTAACACCAGGCTGACTAGACTACTGTATAATGGTAGAATAGCATTAACACCAGGCTGACTAGACTACTGTATAATGGTAGAATAGCATTAACACCAGGCTGACTAGACTACTGTAGAATAGCATTAACACTAGGCTGACTAGACTACTGTAGAATAGCATTAACACTAGGCTGACTAGACTACTGTAGAATAGCATTAACACTAGGCTGACTAGACTACTGTATAATGGTAGAATAGCATTAACACTAGGCTGACTAGACTACTGTAGAATAGCATTAACACTAGGCTGACTAGACTACTGTATAATGGTAGAATAGCATTAACACCAGGCTGACTAGACTACTGTAGAATAGCATTAACACCAGGCTGACTAGACTACTGTAGAATAGCATTAACACCAGGCTGACTAGACTACTGTAGAATAGCATTAACACTAGGCTGACTAGACTACTGTATAATGGTAGAATAGCATTAACACCAGGCTGACTAGACTACTGTAGAATAGCATTAACACTAGGCTGACTAGACTACTGTATAATGGTAGAATAGCATTAACACCAGGCTGACTAGACTACTGTAGAATAGCATTAACACCAGGCTGACTAGACTACTGTAGAATAGCATTAACACTAGGCTGACTAGACTACTGTATAATGGTATAATAGCATTAACACCAGGCTGACTAGACTACTGTAGAATAGCATTAACACTAGGCTGACTAGACTACTGTAGAATGGTAGAATAGCATTAACACCAGGCTGACTAGACTACTGTATAATGGTAGAATAGCATTAACACCAGGCTGACTAGACTACTGTATAATGGTAGAATAGCATTAACACCACGCTGACTAGACTACTGTATAATGGTAGAATAGCATTAACACCAGGCTGACTAGACTACTGTAGAATAGCATTAACACCAGGCTGACTAGACTACTGTATAATGGTAGAATAGCATTAACACCAGGCTGACTAGACTACTGTAGAATAGCATTAACACTAGGCTGACTAGACTACTGTATAATGGTAGAATAGCATTAACACCAGGCTGACTAGACTACTGTAGAATAGCATTAACACCAGGCTGACTAGACTACTGTAGAATGGTAGAATAGCATTAACACCAGGCTGACTAGACTACTGTAGAATAGCATTAACACCAGGCTGACTAGACTACTGTATAATGGTAGAATAGCATTAACACCAGGCTGACTAGACTACTGTATAATGGTAGAATAGCATTAACACCACGCTGACTAGACTACTGTATAATGGTAGAATAGCATTAACACCAGGCTGACTAGACTACTGTAGAATAGCATTAACACCAGGCTGACTAGACTACTGTATAATGGTAGAATAGCATTAACACCAGGCTGACTAGACTACTGTAGAATAGCATTAACACTAGGCTGACTAGACTACTGTATAATGGTAGAATAGCATTAACACCAGGCTGACTAGACTACTGTAGAATAGCATTAACACCAGGCTGACTAGACTACTGTAGAATGGTAGAATAGCATTAACACCAGGCTGACTAGACTACTGTAGAATAGCATTAACACCAGGCTGACTAGACTACTGTAGAATAGCATTAACACTAGGCTGACTAGACTACTGTATAATGGTATAATAGCATTAACACCAGGCTGACTAGACTACTGTAGAATAGCATTAACACTAGGCTGACTAGACTACTGTATAATGGTAGAATAGCATTAACACCAGGCTGACTAAACTACTGTAGAATAGCATTAACACTAGGCTAACTAGACTACTGTAGAATGGTAGAATAGCATTAACACCAGGCTGACTAGACTACTGTATAATGGTAGAATAGCATTAACACCAGGCTGACTAGACTACTGTATAATGGTAGAATAGCATTAACACCACGCTGACTAGACTACTGTTTAATGGTAGAATAGCATTAACACCAGGCTGACTAGACTACTGTAGAATAGCATTAACACCAGGCTGACTAGACTACTGTATAATGGTAGAATAGCATTAACACCAGGCTGACTAGACTACTGTAGAATGGTAGAATAGCATTAACACCAGGCTGACTAGACTACTGTATAATGGTAGAATAGCATTAACACCAGGCTGACTAGACTACTGTAGAATGGTAGAATAGCATTAACACCAGGCTGACTAGACTACTGTAGAATAGCATTAACACCAGGCTGACTAGACTACTGTAGAATGGTAGAATAGCATTAACACCAGGCTGACTAGACTACTGTAGAATAGCATTAACACCAGGCTGACTAGACTACTGTATAATGGTAGAATAGCATTAACACCAGGCTGACTAGACTACTGTAGAATAGCATTAACACTAGGCTGACTAGACTACTGTATAATGGTAGAATAGCATTAACACTAGGCTGACTAGACTACTGTAGAATAGCATTAACACCAGGCTGACTACACTACTGTAGAATGGTAGAATAGCATTAACACCAGGCTGACTAGACTACTGTAGAATAGCATTAACACCAGGCTGACTAGACTACTGTAGAATGGTAGAATAGCATTAACACCAGGCTGACTAGACTACTGTAGAATAGCATTAACACCAGGCTGACTAGACTACTGTATAATGGTAGAATAGCATTAACACCAGGCTGACTAGACTACTGTAGAATAGCATTAACACTAGGCTGACTAGACTACTGTATAATGGTAGAATAGCATTAACACTAGGCTGACTAGACTACTGTAGAATAGCATTAACACCAGGCTGACTACACTACTGTAGAATGGTAGAATAGCATTAACACCAGGCTGACTAGACTACTGTATAATGGTAGAATAGCATTAACACCAGGCTGACTAGACTACTGTATAATGGTAGAATAGCATTAACACTAGGCTGACTAGACTACTGTAGAATAGCATTAACACCAGGCTGACTAGACTACTGTATAATGGTAGAATAGCATTAACACCAGGCTGACTAGACTACTGTATAATGGTAGAATAGCATTAACACCAGGCTGACTAGACTACTGTATAATGGTAGAATAGCATTAACACCAGGCTGACTAGACTACTGTAGAATGGTAGAATAGCATTAGGTGTCAATTGTCTTGTTAATCACAGGCATCTTTACTATTAGTTTGGTCAATACCCTCTTCAGATCCATAATTTACATCTTCACATTATGGAGACTATTCCCAGCTGTATTTCACACTTAAAAAAAATAAAAATAAAAATAAACAATTTCTGTTCACTATTTCTGTTCCTGGTTCATCGGTGGTTTCCAAGGTACAGTACCAAGCAGATAGCAACACCATCAGTGGAAATGAGCCATTTCTGCATTGCTAGATACAACTATTCACAAGGGTCAAAGGTTAGGTTGTACAATGCCCTTCTTGCCTTGCAGCTATAAAACTGGAGTGTATTCATTAGGAGTGAGACTGAGTGTAGCACTGACGCTTCACACCTGCTGAGCCCAGCGCTAGTCGCTCCATCTATTAGAATGAAATTGATCAATTCCCCTGCAAGACCGTGCATCTGCAGTGGCAGAATCAAGACATTATTCCAGATCATTTTATCTTCACTTAGAAATCCTCAGAGTCACATTGTGTCATATGATCCACTAATAAAAGCCAAGAGAGCAACAAGAAACTTTGAGAGAAATCTGAACGAGATAAAATGACATGATTATGTTGTTAAAAGATAAAAACTGCGACCTAACAATCAGGTTAAATGTACGAGACAGCTAAGTGGTAACTGTCTCCATTGTCAAAATAAACCATGACGATAAGTATCCCGTATTGTGACAGCATATTGTCTAAAATAAACCTGCATAGTGGGTGATAAATATCCTTATTGTGACATCATATTGTCTGAAATAAACCTGCATAGTGGGTGATAAATATCCTTATTGTGACATCATATTGTCTGAAATAAACCTGCATAGTGGGTGATAAATATCCTTATTGTGACATCATATTGTCTGAAATAAACCTGCATAGTGGGTGATAAGTATCCTTATTGTGACATCATATTGTCTGAAATAAACCTGCATAGTGGGTGATAAGTATCCTTATTGTGACATCATATTGTCTGAAATAAACCTGCATAGTGGGTGATAAGTATCCTTATTGTGACATCATATTGTCTGAAATAAACCTGCATAGTGGGTGATAAGTATCCTTATTGTGACATCATATTGTCTGAAATAAACCTGCATAGTGGGTGATAAGTATCCTTATTGTGACATCATATTGTCTGAAATAAACCTGCATAGTGGGTGATAAATATCCTTATTGTGACATCATATTGTCTGAAATAAACCTGCATAGTGGGTGATAAGTATCCTTATTGTGACATCATATTGTCTGAAATAAACCTGCATAGTGGGTGATAAGTATCCTTATTGTGACATCATATTGTCTGAAATAAACCTGCATAGTGGGTGATAAGTATCCTTATTGTGACATCATATTGTCTGAAATAAACCTGCATAGTGGGTGATAAGTATCCTTATTGTGACATCATATTGTCTGAAATAAACCTGCATAGTGGGTGATAAATATCCTTATTGTGACATCATATTGTCTGAAATAAACCTGCATAGTGGGTGATAAATATCCTTATTGTGACATCATATTGTCTGAAATAAACCTGCATAGTGGGTGATAAGTATCCTTATTGTGACATCATATTGTCTGAAATAAACCTGCATAGTGGGTGATAAGTATCCTTATTGTGACATCATATTGTCTGAAATAAACCTGCATAGTGGGTGATAAATATCCTTATTGTGACATCATATTGTCTGAAATAAACCTGCATAGTGGGTGATAAGTATCCTTATTGTGACATCATATTGTCTGAAATAAACCTGCATAGTGGGTGATAAATATCCTTATTGTGACATCATATTGTCTGAAATAAACCTGCATAGTGGGTGATAAGTATCCTTATTGTGACATCATATTGTCTGAAATAAACCTGCATAGTGGGTGATAAGTATCCTTATTGTGACATCATATTGTCTGAAATAAACCTGCATAGTGGGTGATAAGTATCCTTATTGTGACATCATATTGTCTGAAATAAACCTGCATAGTGGGTGATAAGTATCCTTATTGTGACATCATATTGTCTGAAATAAACCTGCATAGTGGGTGATAAATATCCTTATTGTGACATCATATTGTCTGAAATAAACCTGCATAGTGGTTGATAAATATCCTTATTGTGACATCATATTGTCTGAAATAAACCTGCATAGTGGGTGATAAATATCCTTATTGTGACATCATATTGTCTGAAATAAACCTGCATAGTGGGTGATAAATATCCTTATTGTGACATCATATTGTCTGAAATAAACCTGCATAGTGGGTGATAAATATCCTTATTGTGACATCATATTGTCTGAAATAAACCTGCATAGTGGGTGATAAATATCCTTATTGTGACATCATATTGTCTGAAATAAACCTGCATAGTGGGTGATAAGTATCCTTATTGTGACATCATATTGTCTGAAATAAACCTGCATAGTGGGTAAAAAATTCCCTGTCTCAGTTAAGGATTTCAAGAATGTGAAATGTCAGAATAATAGCAGAGAGAATGATTTATGTCAGCTTTTATTTCTTTCATCACATTCCCAGTGGGTCAGGAGTTTTCATATACTCAATTAGTATTTGGTAGCATTGCCTTTAAATTGGTTAACTTTGGTCAAACGTTTCGGGCAGCCTTCCACAAGCAATAATTTGGGTGAATTTTGGCCCATTCCTCCTGACAGAGCTGGTGTAACTGAGTCAGGTTTGTAGGCCTCCTTGCTCGCACACGCTTTTTCAGTTCTGCTCACAAATGTTCTATAGGATTGAGGTCAGGGCTTTGTGATGGCCACTCCAATACATTGACTTTGTTGTCCTTAATGTCCTTAAGCCATTTTGCCACAACTTTGGAAGTATGCTTGGGGTCATTGTCCATTTGGAAGACGCATTTGCGACCAAACTTTAACTTTCTGACTGATATCTTGAGATTTTGCTTCAATATACCCACATAATTGTCCAGCCTCATGATGCCATCTATTTTGAGAAGTGCACCAGCCCCTCCTGCAGCAAAGCACCCCCACAACATGATGATGCCACCCCCGTGCTTCACGGTTGGGATGGTGTTCTTTGGCTTGCAAGCCTCCCCATTTTTCTTCCAAACATAACGATGGTCATTATGGCAAAACAGTTATATTTTTGTTTCAACAGACCAGAGGACATTTCTCCAAAAAGTACAATCTTTGTCCACATGTGCAGTTGCAAACTGTATTCTGGCTTTTTTATGGCGGTTTTGGAGCAGTGGCTTCTTCCTTGCTAATCGGCCTTTCAGGTTATGTCGATATAGGACTCATTTTACTGTGGATATAGATACTTTTGTACCTGTTTCCTCCAGCATCTTCACAAGATCATTTGCTGTTGTTCTGGGATCGATTTACACTTTTCACACCAAAGTACATTCATCTCTAGGAGACAGAACGTGTCTCCTTCCTGAGCGGTATGACGGCTGCGTGGTCCCATGGTGTTTATACTTGCGTACTATTGTTTGTACAGATGAACGTGGTACCTTCAGGCGTTTGGGAATTGCTCCCAAGGATGAACCTGTCTTGTGGAGGTCTACAGTTTTTTTAATCTGCGGTCTTGACTGATTTCTTTAGATTTTCCCATGATGTCAAGCAAAGAGGCACTGAGTTTGAAGGTAGGCCTTGAAATAAATCCACAGGTACACCTCCAATGACTCAAATGATGTCAATTAGCCTATCAGAAGCTTCTAAAGCTATGACATAATTTTCTGGAATTTTCCAAGCTAATTAAAGGCACAGTCAACTTAGTGTATGTAAACTTCTGACCCACTGGAATTGTGATACAGTGAATTATAAGTGAAATAATCTGTCTGTAAACAATTGTTGTAAAAATGACTTGTCATGCACAAAGTAGATGTCCTAACCGACTTCCCAAAATTATAGTTTGTTAACAAGAAATTTGTGGAGAGGTTGAAAAACAACTTTTAATGACTCTAACCTATGTGTATGTAAACTTCCGACTTCAACTGTATATATATATTTATTTATTTATTTATTTATCTTTCTTGAACTGCATTGTTGGTTAAGGGCTTGTAATGGCTGCAGACAGACTTGCATTTCACAGTAAGGTCTACACCTGTTGTAGACCTTGATTTGATTTGGCTGTAGATCCATAGAAACCTGTTTCAGAGACATTGGGGTTACCATCGTAACCATACTGACCAGTGACCACTACTCTGGTGGGACAGATATGGGATATGTGATCAAGACAATGCATATAAAACACACAACATATAATATCATTTCACAACATATTGATATTGGTGTGGTGCCCCTCGTCAATGTAACCGAACAGAGGAGCCCAAGCTAGTCTCTTCCCTCAGTTACTTTCCAGTGAGCCTAAAGCCGGACTGACAGAATGGGGCTCATAATGTAAACCATGTCCTGACAAGTTAAACAGACACTCAGCAGTGGAAAGTTAGCTAATGTCCTCCCAGCTCCTCCCCTGTACAAGGCATTCACACACGGCCAATGACATGGACATGTCATTAACAGTCTCAGCTAGGCAATTAGCTCCCCAAGCTGTCAATCAAAACACACAGCCAATGACGGGTACATGTCAGGCATGCCCCTCCAGCCGAACCATTAGCCCCTCAGGCTGTCAGTCAACTATCACACTGACATTGAAACAGTCCTATCGAGCACAGATTACATAGGCTTGCTTCCCAAATGGCACCCTATTCTTTTTACAGCGTATTACAGGGCCCATAGGGATTGAGGCCTATAGTTGTGTACTTTAGTAGGGAGTAGGGATCCATTTGTGACTCACCCATAGACAGGAATACGTATTAGCCAAACTGTACTACAGTAATGCCACATTACCCCTGTAATGAATTAACACAGAGGAGATCGTTCAGTGCAGAGAGAAGTATAATCTACAGGGGAGGAGACGTCTGTCGGAATACTGGGCTCCCGAGTGGCGCAGCGGTCTAAGACACTGCATCTCAGTGTTAGAGGCATCACTACAGACCCTGGTTCGATTCCAGGCTGTATCACAGCGGTCTAAGGCACTGCATCTCAGTGTTAGAGGTGTCACTACAGACCCTGGTTCGATTCCAGGCTGTATCACAGCGGTCTAAGACACTGCATCTCAGTGTTAGAGGCGTCACTACAGACCCTGGTTCGATTCCAGGCTGTATCACAGCGGTCTAAGGCACTGCATCTCAGTGTTAGAGGCATCACTACAGACCCTGGTTCCATTCCAGGCTGTATCACAGCGGTCTAAGGCACTGCATCTCAGTGGTAGAGGCGTCACTACAGACCCTGGTTCGATTCCAGGCTGTGGTTCCAAAACCCGGCCGTGATTGGGCATCCAATAGGGCGGAGCACAATTGGCCCAGGGCCGTCCAGATTTGGCCGGTGTAGGCCCTCGTTGTAAATAAGAATTTGTTCTTAACTGACTGGCCTTGTTAAAATAAAAATACAAACAATATACTGCCAGCGGCTGCTTTGAGTTGAGTCACATCATTTTATCCCACCATGAGACAAACTTCACTCCTTTCCAAGTTCCTCCTCATCAAATATTGAAAGTCACAGACATAATAATAATAATATATGCCATTTAGCAGACGCTTTTATCCAAAGCGACTTACAGTCATGTGTGCATACATTCTACGTATGGGTGGTCCCGGGGATCGAACCCACTACCCTGGCGTTACAAGCGCCATGCTCTACCAACTGAGCTACAGAAGGACTGTTGACCTTATTGGTAACCTGTCTGTATACCTCTCCTCTTCCTTGAAACACCAATCTAAAAACCACTGCCTGTCCTGTAGTGCCTCAGGCCTTGGCAAAGAGGTCTTCTAACGATCAATGAGACTTCCTGGTTGACTACATGGTGAATCAACGCGTGTCTCATAGTTCCCACCTTGCTTTTCTCCTGCTGCAGTTCGATCTGGATGTCTGTGAGTTTGGCCCTCAGGTCTTCATTGGCAGCCTGCAGGGCCGCCAACGTATCGGCCCTGTCCATCTTGCCTCGGCCCCCAGCCCCCCCGGGCCACTTCTTGGACATGGTGAAGCTCTGGAGGTGGTGCTCCAAGGGACCAAGCCCCCCCCCTCCCCGGAGGAAGCACCTGAGAACCTTCTCTAGTGTCTTCAGCCTTCTGTCAGCCTGTCGTCCTCAGCTACATCTTCTGGTCCACCTGGAACAACAAGACACAACACAACATTTTAGTGAAGAGGCTGTCGATCCTTTTCTAACAAGTTAGACTGTTGATCCTTTTCTGACAAGTTAGACTGTTGATCCTTTTCTAACAAGTTGGGGCTGCCGAGTGGCGCAGCGGTTTAAGGCACTGCATCTCAGTGCTAGAGGCGTCACTACAGACCCTGGTTCGATTCCAGGCTGTATCACAGCAGTTTAAGGCACGGCATCTCAGTGCTAGAGGAGTCACTACAGACCCTGGGTCGATTCCAGGCTGTATCACAAACGGCCGTGATTGGGAGTCCAATAGGGCGGCGCAAAATTGGCCCAGCGTCATCCAGTTTAGGGTTTGGCCGGGGTAGGCCGTCATTGAAAATAACAATTTGTTCTAAACTGACATGCCTAGTTAAATAAAGATTACATTTTTATTTTTGTTTTTAAAGTTTGACTATTGATCCATTCATAACAAGTTAGACTGTTGATCCATTCATAACATGTTAGACTGTTGATCCATTTATAACAAGTTAGACAACAACTTAAGAGTTTGACGTCTTTGTCAACATGTCCCACCTGTCCCACCTGGAAGAAGAAGAAGAAGGAGGAAGAGGAGGGGGAAGAGAAGTATGAAGAGGAGGAGAAAAAGGAGGAGAAAGAGGAGGGGGAAGAGGAGGAGAAAGAGAAAGAGAAGGAGGAAGAGGAGGAGGAAGAGGAGGAGGAGGAAGAGGAGGAAGAGAAGGAGGAAAAGGAAGAAGAGAAGGAGGAAGAGAAGGAGGAAGAGGAGGAGAAAGAGGAGGAGGAAGAGGAGGAGGAAGAGAAGGATGAAGAGGAGGAGGAAAAGGAAGAGGAGGAGGAAAAGGAAGAGGAGGAGGAA
>NC_060180.1:298006-348006 GCF_021184085.1 Oncorhynchus gorbuscha | reverse complement strand
TTGACTTGCCCTGTTAGTTTTTTCGTACCAGCAGCTAACATCAGCTATGTGTACAGTGAATACACTAATGTTCATGTATATTCCATGGCATATCCACTCCCATTAAATCAGATGTTATTGGTCACATGTACACATATTTAACAGATGTTATTGGTCACATGTACACATATTTAACAGATGTTATTGGTCACATATTTAACAGATGTTATTGGTCACAATATTTAACAGATGTTATTGGTCACATGTACACATATTTAACAGATGTTATTGGTCACATATATACATAGATGTTATTGGTCACATGTCACATATTTAACAGATGTTATTGGTCACATATATACATATTTAACAGATGTTATTGGTCACATATACATATTTAACATGTTATTGGTCACATATTTAACAGATGTTATTGGTCACATATTTAACAGATGTTATTGGTCACATATATGTTTATCAGATGTTATTGGTCACATATATACATATTTAACATATGTTATTGGTCACATATATACATATTTAACAGATGTTATTGGTCACATATATACATATTTAACAGATGTTATTGGTCACATATACACATGTTTAGCAGAGGTTATTACGGGTGTTGTGAAAATGCTTGTATTTCTTGCTCCAACAGTGCGGTAATATCTAACAATCTCACAACAATACACACAAATCTAAAGGTAAAATAATGGAATTAAGAAATATATACATATTAGGACGAGCAGTGTCAGAGTGGCATTAACTAAAGGCAGTAGAATAGAATACAGTATATACATATGAGATGAGTAAAGCAGTAAACATTATTAAAAAGAGAATAGTGATCCATTATTAAAGTGGCCAGTGATGACAGGTCTATGTACAGTATATGGGGCAGCAGTCTCTAAGGTGCAGGGTTGAGTAACCAGTGATGACAGGTCTATGTACAGAGGGCAGCAGTCTCTAAGGTGCAGGGTTGAGTAACCCGTGATGACAGGTCTATGTACAGAGGGCAGCAGTCTCTAAGGTGCAGGGTTGAGTAACCCGTGATGACAGGTCTATGTACAGTATATGGGGCAGCAGTCTCTAAGGTGCAGGGTTGAGTAACCAGTGATGACAGGTCTATGTACAGTATATGGGGCAGCAGTCTCTAAGGTGTAGGGTTGAGTAACCAGTGATGACAGGTCTATGTACAGAGGGCAGCAGTCTCTAAGGTGCAGGGTTGAGTAACCAGTGATGACAGGTCTATGTACAGAGGGCAGCAGTCTCTAAGGTGTAGGGTTGAGTAACCAGTGATGACAGGTCTATGTACAGTATATGGGGCAGCTTAACAAGGCTGTTTAACAGTCTGGTTGAGTAACCAGGGGTAGTAAACGGGCTAGTGATGGCTGTTTAACAGTCTGGTTGAGTAACCAGGGGTAGTAAACGGGCTAGTGATGGCTGTTTAACAGTCTGGTTGAGTAACCAGGGGTAGTAAACGGGCTAGTGATGGCTGTTTAACAGTCTGGTTGAGTAACCAGGTAGTAAACGGCTAGTGATGGCTGTTTAACAGTCTGGTTGAGTAACCAGGTAGTAAACGGCTAGTGATGGCTGTTTAACAGTCTGGTTGAGTAACCAGGTAGTAAACGGCTAGTGATGGCTGTTTAACAGTCTGGTTGAGTAGCCAGGTAGTAAACGGCTAGTGATGCCTGTTTAACAGTCTGGTTGAGTAACCAGGTGGTAAACTGCTAGTGATGGCTGTTTAACAGTCTGGTTGAGTAACCGGGTGGTAAACGGCTAGTGATGGCTGTTTAACAGTCTGGTTGAGTAACCAGGTAGGAAACGGGCTAGTGATGGCTGTTTAACAGTCTGGTTGAGTAACCAGGTAGTAAACGGGCTAGTGATGGCTGTTTAACAGTCTGGTTGAGTAACCAGGTAGTAAACGGCTAGTGATGGCTGTTTAACAGTCTGGTTGAGTAACCAGGTAGGAAACGGGCTAGTGATGGCTGTTTAACAGTCTGGTTGAGTAACCAGGTAGTAAACGGGCTAGTGATGGCTGTTTAACAGTCTGGTTGAGTAACCAGGTAGTAAACGGCTAGTGATGGCTGTTTAACAGTCTGGTTGAGTAGCCGGGTGGAAGCCGTATGTACATCTATGCGAACGTCTACCAGTCTAAATATATCCATGTCAGCCTTCGGTGCAGCTTGGTTTGTGGTCCTACAGTATGTTAGCTCACAATCTCAAAGCTTTTTAGTTCCCCCCCCCCCCTGTTGAACCACTGATCGACAGTATGTCCAACAGGCAGCACACAGACCCTGGTACATGAGGACTACATTAAACACAGGCACTTTGTTGTGTTGAGAAATCCAATACAGTGACACGTTTTCCAAGCCACAACTCTCTCTCTACCCGACCAGCACGCTAGATGAATTGTACATGAGCCAGTCCAGACTGGACCCAAAAGAATCGAGAGAGAGAGAGGTGCAAAACCTGTGAATTGTACATGAGCCAGTCCAGACTGGACCCAAAAGAATCGAGAGAGAGAGAGGTGCAAAACCTGTGAATTGTACATAAGCCAGTCCAGACTGGACCCAAAAGAAGAGAGAGAGAGAGAGAGAGAGGTGCAAAACCTGTGAATTGTCATGATTCTACAGGACACAGGTTCATATATGTTCATGCCCCTGAACAGGCAGTTAACCCACTGTTCCTAGACCAGTTAACCCACTGTTCCTAGACCAGTTAACCCACTGTTCCTAGACCAGTTAACCCACTGTTCCTAGACCAGTTAACCCACTGTTCCTAGACCAGTTAACCCACTGTTCCTAGACCAGTTAACCCACTGTTCCTAGACCAGTTAACCCACTGTTCCTAGACCAGTTAACCCACTGTTCCTAGACCAGTTAACCCACTGTTCCTAGACCAGTTAACCCACTGTTCCTAGACCAGTTAACCCACTGTTCCTAGACCAGTTAACCCACTGTTCCTAGACCAGTTAACCCACTGTTCCTAGACCAGTTAACCCACTGTTCCTAGACCAGTTAACCCACTGTTCCTAGACCAGTTAACCCACTGTTCCTAGACCAGTTAACCCCACTGTTCCTAGACCAGTTAACCCACTGTTCCTAGACCAGTTAACCCACTGTTCCTAGACCAGTTAACCCACTGTTCCTAGACCAGTTAACCCACTGTTCCTAGACCAGTTAACCCACTGTTCCTAGACCAGTTAACCCACTGTTCCTAGACCAGTTAACCCACTGTTCCTAGACCAGTTAACCCACTGTTCCTAGACCAGTTAACCCACTGTTCCTAGACCAGTTAACCCACTGTTCCTAGACCAGTTAACCCACTGTTCCTAGATACAGTTAACCCACTGTTCCTAGACCAGTTAACCCACTGTTCCTAGACCAGTTAACCCACTGTTCCCAGACCAGTTAACCCACTGTTCCTAGACCAGTTAACCCACTGAGAGGAGGGATACAGAGAGGAGGAGGAGGGATACAGAGAGGGGATACAGAGAGGAGGGATACAGAGAGAATACAGAGAGGAGGGATACAGAGAGGGGAGGAATACAGAGAGGATGAATACAGAGAGGAGGGATACAGAGAGGAGGGATACAGAGAGGAGGGATACAGAGAGGTGGAATACAGAGAGGAGGAATACAGAGAGGAGGGATACAGAGAGGAGGGATACAGAGAGGAGGGATACAGAGAGGAGGGATACAGAGAGGAGGGATACAGAGAGGAGGAATACAGAGGGCAATAAAGGAGGAGGAGAGGAGGAGGAGGAATACAGAGAGCAATAAAGGAGGAGGAGAGGAGGGATACAGAGAGGAGGAATAAAGAGAGGAGGAATACAGAGGGCAATAAAGGAGGAGGAGAGGAGGAGGAGGAATACAGAGAGCAATAAAGGAGGAGGAGAGGAGGGATACAGAGAGGAGGAATACAGAGAGGAGGGATACAGAGAGGAGGGATACAGAGAGGAGGAATACAGAGAGGAGGGATACAGAGAGGAGGAATACAGAGAGGAGGGATACAGAGAGGAGGAATACAGAGGGCAATAAAGGAGGAGGAGAGGAGGGATGTGAGCTGCACACTAATGACTGTATCTTTATCGATTTAACCCTTATTTTACCAGGTCAGTTGACTGAGAACACGTTCTCTTTTACAGCAACGACCTGGGGAATAGTGACAGGGGAGAGGAGGGGGGATGAATGAGCCAATTGTGAACTGGGGCGGCAGGTAGCCTAGTGGTTAGTGTAGGGACGGCAGGTAGCCTAGTGGTTAGAGTGTAGGGACGGCAGGTAGCCTAGTGGTTAGAGTGTAGGGACGGCAGGTAGCCTAGTGGTTAGAGTGTAGGGACGGCAGGTAGCCTAGTGGTTAGAGTGTAGGGACGGCAGGTAGCCTAGTGGTTAGAGTGTAGGGACGGCAGGGTAGCCTAGTGGTTAGAGTGGAGGGACGGCAGGTAGCCTAGTGGTTAGAGTGTAGGGACGGCAGGTAGCCTAGTGGTTAGAGTGTAGGGACGGCAGGTAGCCTAGTGGTTAGAGTGTAGGGATGGCAGGTAGCCTAGTGGTTAGAGTGTAGGGACGGCAGGTAGCCTAGTGGTTAGAGTGTAGGGACGGCAGGTAGCCTAGTGGTTAGAGTGTAGGGACGGCAGGTAGCCTAGTGGTTAGAGTGTAGGGGCGGCAGGGTAGCCTAGTGGTTAGAGTGTAGGGGCGGCAGGTAGCCTAGTGGTTAGAGTGTAGGGACGGCAGGTAGCCTAGTGGTTAGAGTGTAGAGGCGGCAGGTAGCCTAGTGGTTAGTGTAGGGACGGCAGGTAGCCTAGTGGTTAGTGTAGGGACGGCAGGTAGCCTAGTGGTTAGAGCGTTGGGCCAGTAACGGAAAGGTAGCTAGATCGAATCTCAGAGCTGACAAAGTACAAATCTGGCAGAATGACAGCTCTGAGATTCGATCTGTCATTCTGCCCCTGAACAAGGCAGTTTAACCCACTGTTCCCCGATAAGCCGTCATTGTACATAGGAATTTGTTCTTAACAGACTTACCTAGTTGAATACATAAATAAAATGATAAGGTGATGGTTTGAGGACAAGATTGGGAATTGGCACCCTATCTTGTGTGCTACTTTTGGCCAGAGCCCTTGGAGCTAGGGAATAGGGTCCTGGTCCTGGTCTAAAGTAGTGCACTATATAGGGAATAGGGTGTCATTTGGGACACAGACACCCTGGATACCTAGTCTAACACCTCTGAACACAATGTTAGCTGGTCTAAAACCTCTGAACACACTGCTAGCTGGTCTAAAACCTCTGAACACACTGCTAGCTAGTCTAACACCTCTGAACACAATGTTAGCTAGTCTAAAACCTCTGAACACACTGCTAGCTAGTCTAACACCTCTGAACACAATGTTAGCTGGTCTAAAACCTCTGAACACACTGCTAGCTAGTCTAACACCTCTGAACACACTGCTAGCTAGTCTAAAACCTCTGAACACACTGCTAGCTAGTCTAAAACCTCTGAACACACTGCTAGCTAGTCTAAAACCTCTGAACACACTTTTAGCTGGTCTAAAACCTCTGAACACACTGCTAGCAAGTCTAAAACCTCTGAACACAATGCTAGCTAGTCTACCACCTCTGAACACACTGTTAGCTAGTCTAAAACCTCTGAACACACTGCTAGCTAGTCTAAAACCTCTGAACACACTGCTAGCTAGTCTAAAACCTCTGAACACACTGCTAGCTAGTCTAACACCTCTGAACACACTGCTAGCTAGTCTAAAACCTCTGAACACACTGCTAGCTAGTCTAAAACCTCTGAACACACTGCTAGCTAGTCTAAAACCTCTGAACACACTTTTAGCTGGTCTAAAACCTCTGAACACACTGCTAGCAAGTCTAAAACCTCTGAACACACTGCTAGCTAGTCTAACACCTCTGAACACACTGCTAGCTAGTCTAAAACCTCTGAACACACTGCTAGCTAGTCTAAAACCTCTGAACACACTGCTAGCTAGTCTAAAACCTCTGAACACACTGCTAGCTGGTCTAAAACCTCTGAACACACTGCTAGCAAGTCTAAAACCTCCAGCTATTCAAACATTTAACACTGCTTTTAGCTGGTCTAAACCTCTGAACACACTGCTAGCTAGTCTAAAACCTCTGAACATTTAATGCTAGCTAGTCTACTGTACCTCTAAAACACACTCTTAGCTAGTCTAAAACACTGACTAGCAGTTAAAATACTGCTGAACACACTAGCTAGTCTAAAAACCTCTGAACACACTGCTAGCTAGTCTAAAACCTCTGAACACACTGCTAGCTAGTCTAAAACCTCTGAACACACTGCTAAGTCTAAAACCTCTGAACTGCTAGCTAGTCTGAACACACTTTTACCTCTGAACACACTGCTAGCAAGTCTAAAACCTCTGAACACACTGCTAGCTAGTCTAAAACCTCTGAACACACTGTTAGCTAGTCTAAAACCTCTGAACACACTGCTAGCTAGTCTAAAACAGACCTCTGAACACACTGTTAGCTAGTCTAAAACCTCTGAACACACTGCTAGCTAGTCTAAAACCTCTGAACACACTGCTAGCTAGTCTAAAACCTCTGAACACACTGCTAGCTAGTCTAACACCTCTGAACACACTGCTAGCTAGTCTAAAACCTCTGAACACACTTAACTAGTCTAAAACCTCTGAACACACAGCTAGTCACAAATATCAGGTTGGCAGCATTTAATACTGCTGTACTGTACTGTACCAACTAAAACTACACATCTAAAACCACACAAATACAGGGTCAGGCTAGCTGATACAGCATTTAATGAGCATGTCTCCCTAAAATCCTCTCTAGGATACAAGGTTCTGACTCATTTTATATGTTACCACTACTACACATCTACTTCATATCACCCTGAACATTTAATACTGCTGTACTGTACTGTACCAACTAAAACTACACATCTAAAACACACACATACAAAACACCCTGACAGCATTTAATACTGCTGTACTGTACTGTACCAACTAAAACTACACATCTAAACTACAGACACAAATATCACCCTGACAGCATTTAATACTGCTGTACTGTACTGTACCAACTAAAACTACACATCTAAACTACACACACAAATGACAGCAGAGAGAGAAAATATCACTGACCTAAACATGTCTCCCTGGGATCCTGTCAGGAACCATTTTATAACATACTCCAGGCACCAGCATGCTTCTCTTGGTTTAGGTGAGAAGAGAGAGAGGGGTGTGTTGTGTCTGTCACAACCTAAACCTCCCAGGCACCAGCATGCTTCTCATTTAAGAGAGAGGTGTGTTGTGTCTGTACCAACTAAAACTCCCAGGCACCAGCATGCTAAACTGAGGTGAGAAGAGAGAGGGTGTGTTGTGTCTGTCACAACCTAAACCTCCCAGGCACCAGCATGCTTCTCTTGCATATTAGGTGAGAAGAGAAAATCTAAACCTCCCAGGCACCAGCATGCTTCTCTTGGTGAGGTGAGAAGAAGAGGGGTGTGTTGTGTCTGTCACAACCTAAACCTCCCAGGCACCAGCATGCTTCTCTTGGTGAGGTGAGAATTTAAGAGGGTGTGTTGTGTCTGTCACAACCTAAACCTCCCAGGCACCAGCATGCTTCTCTTGGTGAGGTGAGAAGAGAGAGAGGTGTGTTGTGTCTGTCACAACCTAAACCTCCCAGGCACCAGCATGCTTCTCTTGGTGAGGTGAGAGAGAGAGGGGTGTGTTGTGTCTGTCACAACCTAAACCTCCCAGGCACCAGCATGCTTCTCTTGGATTAGGTGAGAAGAGAGAGAGGGGTGTGTTGTGTCTGTCACAACCTAAACGTCCCAGGCACCAGCATGCTTCTCTTGGTTTAGGTGAGAAGAGAGAGAGGTGTGTTGTGTCTGTCACAACCTAAACCTCCCAGGCACCAGCATGCTTCTCTTGGTGAGGTGAGAAGAGAGAGAGGTGTGTTGTGTCTGTCACAACCTAAACCTCCCAGGCACCAGCATGCTTCTCTTGGTGAGGTGAGAAGAGAGAGGGGTGTGTTGTGTCTGTCACAACCTAAACCTCCCAGGCACCAGCATGCTTCTCTTGGTGAGGTGAGAAGAGAGAGAGGGGTGTGTTGTGTCTGTCACAACCTAAACCTCCCAGGCACCAGCATGCTTCTCTTGGTGAGGTGAGAAGAGAGAGAGGGGTGTGTTGTGTCTGTCACAACCTAAACCTCCCAGGCACCAGCATGCTTCTCTTGGTGAGGTGAGAAGAGAGAGAGGTGTGTTGTGTCTGTCACAACCTAAACCTCCCAGGCACCAGCATGCTTCTCTTGGTGAGGTGAGAAGAGAGAGAGGTGTGTTGTGTCTGTCACAACCTAAACCTCCCAGGCACCAGCATGCTTCTCTTGGTGAGGTGAGAAGAGAGAGAGAGGTGTGTTGTGTCTGTCACAACCTAAACGTCCCAGGCACCAGCATGCTTCTCTTGGTTTAGGTGAGAAGAGAGAGAGGTGTGTTGTGTCTGTCACAACCTAAACCTCCCAGGCACCAGGATGCTTCTCTTGGTGAGGTGAGAAGAGAGAGAGGGGTGTGTTGTGTCTGTCACAACCTAAACCTCCCAGGCACCAGCATGCTTCTCTTGGTGAGGTGAGAAGAGAGAGAGGTGGGTTCGTTTCTGTCACAACCTAAATGTCCCACCTCTCTATCTTCTCTTGGTGAGGTGAGAAGAGAGAGAGGGGTGTGTTGTGTCTGTCACAACCTAAACCTCCCAGGCACCAGGATGCTTCTCTTGGTGAGGTGAGAAGAGAGAGAGGGGTGTGTTGTGTCTGTCACAACCTAAACCTCCCAGGCACCAGCATGCTTCTCTTGGTGAGGTGAGAAGAGAGAGAGGGGTGTGTTTTGTTGGTCATTATAGTTGAACTATGAATACAAACCTTAATCCCAGTTTGACTTATTCTCAAAGCCATAACCCTGTTCTACACTCTTAGAAAAAAAGGGGTCTTTGTCTGTCCCCGTATGAGAACCCTTTTGGGTTCCTGGTAGAACCCTTTTGGGTTCCTGGTAGAACCCTTTTGGGTTCCAGGTAGAACCCTCTGTAGAAAGAGTTCTACATGGAACCCAAAAGGTTAGAACTCTTTCTACAGAGGGTTCCACCTCATGGCTTGGTTTTTGCTCTGTCAAGCACTGTCAACTGTGGGACCTTATATAGACAGGTAAGTACCTTTCCAAATCTTGTCCAAATCAATTGAATTGACCACAGGTGAACTCCAATCAAGTTGTAGAAACATCTCAAGGATGATCAATGGAAACAGGATGCACCTGAGCTCAATTTTGAGTCTCGTAGCAAAGGGTCTGAATACTTCTGTAAATAAGGTATTTCTGTTTCTAAAAACCTGTTTTTGCTTTGTCATTATGGGATGTTGTGTTTATATGGCTGAGGATTATTTTTAATGTAATCCATTTTAGAATACGGCTGTAAAGTAACAATGTTATAGGGGTGACTAACTACCCCACCACAGAGACCACAGAGTTGTTCTGTATTAAGGGTGACTAACTACCCCACCACAGAGTTGTTCTGTAATAAGGGTGACTAACTACCCCACCACAGAGACCACAGAGTTGTTCTGTAATAAGGGTGACTAACTACCCCACCACAGAGACCACAGAGTGGTTCTGTATTAAGGGTGACTAACTACCCCACCACAGAGTGGTTCTGTATTAAGGGTGACTAACTACCCCACCACAGAGACCACAGAGTGGTTCTGTAATAAGGGTGACTAACTACCCCACCACATAGTTGTTCTGTAATAAGGGTGACTAACTACCCCACCACAGAGACCACAGAGTGGTTCTGTATTAAGGGTGACTAACTACCCCACCACAGAGTTGTTCTGTATTAAGGGTGACTAACTACCCCACCACAGAGACCACAGAGTTGTTTTGTATTTAACTACCCCACCACAGAGTTGTTCTGTATTAAGGGTGACTAACTACCCCACCACAGAGACTACAGAGTTGTTCTGTATTAAGGGTGACTAACTACCCCACCACAGAGTGGTTCTACAGAGTTGTTACCCCACCACAGAGTTGTGTTAAGGGTGACTAACTACCCCACCACCACAGAGTTGTTCTGTAATAAGGGTGACTAACTACCCCACCACAGAGTTGTTCTGTAATAAGGGTGACTAACTACCCCACCACAGAGTTGTTCTGTAATAAGGGTGACTAACTACCCCACCACAGAGTTGTTCTGTGATAAGAGTGACTAACTACCCCACCACAGAGTTGTTCTGTATTAAGGGTGACTAACTACCCCACCACAGAGACCACAGAGTTGTTCTGTATTAAGGGTGACTAACTACCCCACCACAGAGACCACAGAGTTGTTCTGTATTAAGGGTGACTAACTACCCCACCACAGAGACCACAGAGTTGTTCTGTATTAAGGGTGACTAACTACCCCACCACAGAGACTACAGAGTTGTTTTGTATTAAGGGTGACTAACTACCCCACCACAGAGTTGTTCTGTATTAAGGGTGACTAACTACCCCACCACAGAGACCACAGAGTTGTTCTGTATTAAGGGTGACTAACTACCCCACCACAGAGACTACAGAGTTGTTTTGTATTAAGGGTGACTAACTACCCCACCACAGAGTTGTTCTGTAATAAGGGTGACTAACTACCCCACCACAGAGTTGTTCTGTAATAAGGGTGACTAACTACCCCACCACAGAGTTGTTCTGTAATAAGGGTGACTAACTACCCCACCACAGAGACCACAGAGTTGTTCTGTATTAAGGGTGACTAACTACCCCACCACAGAGACTACAGAGTTGTTTTGTATTAAGGGTGACTAACTACCCCACCACAGAGACTACAGAGTTGTTCTGTATTAAGGGTGACTAACTACCCCACCACAGAGTGGTTCTGTATTAAGGGTGACTAACTACCCCACCACAGAGACCACAGAGTTGTTCTGTAATAAGGGTGACTAACTACCCCACCACAGAGACCACAGAGTTGTTCTGTATTAAGGGTGACTAACTACCCCACCACAGAGTTGTTCTGTATTAAGGGTGACTAACTACCCCAACTATCTGAACACATGACGACAACAACAAGATCAATGTATTAAGATGGACGTGACACTGATGTGACATGATGGACGTGACACTGATGTGACATGATGGACGTGACACCCCCTCAACTGTCTCTACACACATGAAGAACTACAGTATATTTCAACTGTCTCTATACACATGAACGTACCCAGAACAACTACAATGTTTCAACCATCTCTACACACATGAACATACCCAGAACAACTACAGTATGTTTCAACCGTCTCTATACACATGAACGTACCCAGAACAACTACAATGTTTCAACCATCTCTACACACATGAACATACCCAGAACAACTACAGTATGTTTCAACCGTCTCTATACACATGAACATACCCAGAACAACTACAATATGTTTCAACCATCTCTACACACATGAACATACCCAGAACAACTACAATATGTTTCCACCATCTCTACACACATGAACATACCCAGAACAACTACAATATGTTTCAACCATCTCTACACACATGAACATACCCAGAACAACTACAATATGTTTCAACCATCTCTACACACATGAACATACCCAGAACAACTACAGTATGTTTCAACCATCTCTACACACATGAACATACCCAGAACAACTACAATATGTTTCAACCATCTCTACACACATGAACATACCCAGAACAACTACAGTATGTTTCAACCATCTCTACACACATGAACATACCCAGAACAACTACAGTATGTTTCAACCGTCTCTACACACATGAACATACCCAGAACAACTACAGTATGTTTCAACTGTCTCTACACACATGAACATACCCAGAACAACTACAATATGTTTCCACCATCTCTACACACATGAACATACCCAGAACAACTACAATATGTTTCCACCATCTCTACACACATGAACATACCCAGAACAACTACAATATGTTTCAACCATCTCTACACACATGAACATACCCAGAACAACTACAGTATGTTTCAACCATCTCTACACACATGAACATACCCAGAACAACTACAGTATGTTTCAACCGTCTCTACACACATGAACATACCCAGAACAACTACAGTATGTTTCAACTGTCTCTACACACATGAACGTACCCAGAACAACTACAATATGTTTCCACCATCTCTACACACATGAACATACCCAGAACAACTACAATATGTACATCCTTAACACACTATAAGTCACCATCCAGGACCTATATAAAATGCTGTGTCATGCTATAAGTCACCATCCAGGACCTATATAAAATGCTGTGTCATTCTATCAAACTCCGGAAAGACCAAGTCTGGGTCCAAAAGGCCCCTTAACAGCTTCTACCCCGAAGCCATCAGACTGCTGAACAATTAATCAAACTGTGCCCCCTGAAACCATCAGACTGCTGAACAATTCATCATTAATCAAACGCTGTGTCCCCTGAAGCCATCAGACTGCTGAACAATTAATCAAACGCCCCCCTGAAGCCATCAGACTGCTGAACAATTAATCAAACACCCCCTGAAGCCATCAGACTGCTGAACAATTAATCAAACCCCCCCCCCTGAAGCCATCAGACTGCTGAACAATTAATCAAACGCCCCCCCCTGAAGCCATCAGACTGCTGAACAATTAATCAAACACCCCCTGAAGCCATCAGACTGCTGAACAATTAATCAAACGCCCCCCCCTGAAGCCATCAGACTGCTGAACAATTAATCAAACGCCCCCTGAAGCCATCAGACTGCTGAACAATTAATCAAACACCCCCCTGAAGCCATCAGACTGCTGAACAATTAATCAAACGCCCCCCTGAAGCCATCAGACTGCTGAGCAATTAATCAAACACACCCCTGAAGCCATCAGACTGCTGAACAATTAATCAAATGCCCCCCCCCCTGAAGCCATCAGACTGCTGAACAATTAATCAAACACCCCCTGAAGCCATCAGACTGCTGAACAATTAATCAAACGCCCCCCCCCCTGAAGCCATCAGACTGCTGAACAATTAATCAAACGCCCCCCCTGAAGCCATCAGACTGCTGAGCAATTAATCAAACCCCCCCCCTGAAGCCATCAGACTGCTGAACAATTAATCAAACGCCCCCCCCTGAAGCCATCAGACTGCTGAGCAATTAATAAAACCCCCCCCCCCCTGAAGCCATCAGACTGCTGAACAATTAATCAAACGAAGCCATCCCCCCCTGAAGCCATCAGACTGCTGAGCAATTAATCAACCCCCCCCCCTGAAGCCATCAGACTGCTGAGCAATTAATCAAACTCCCCTGCCGAAGCCATCAGACTGCTGAGCAATTAATCAAACTCCACCCCTGAAGCCATCAGACTGCTGAGCAATTAATCAAACGCCCCCCCCGAAGCCGTCAGACTACTGAACAATTAATCAAACGCCCCCCTGAAGCCATCAGACTGCTGAGCAATTAATCAAACGCCCCCCCCCCTGAAGCCATCAGACTGCTGAGCAATTAATCAAATGAAGCCGTCAGACTGCTGAACAATTAATCAAACCCCCCCCCTGAAGCCATCAGACTGCTGAACAATTAATCAAACGCCCCTGAAGCCATCAGACTGCTGAGCAATTAATCAAACCCCCGAAGCCGTCAGACTGCTGAACAATTAATCAAACCCCCCCCCCCTGAAGCCATCAGACTGCTGAACAATTAATCAAACTCCCCCGAAGCCATCAGACTGCTGAACAATTAATCAAACGCCCCCTGAAGCCATCAGACTGCTGAGCAATTAATCACAGTCACTCCCCGATACCTTTCAGACTGCTGAACAATTAATCAAAGGCTGAAGTTGAACATCAGACTGCTTTCAATTAATCAATTTGACCCCAAGCCATCAGACTGCTGAACAATTAATCAAATACCGTCAGACTGCTGAACAAGGCATTTTTATCAGACTGCTGAACAATTAATCAAATGTTTCCCTTTAGTTTATCAGACTGCTGAACAATTAATCAAACGCCCCCCTGCTACTCGCTGTTTATTATCTTTGCACAGTCACTCCACCATACCTTTCATTTCACCTTTTATTTAACCAGGTAGGCTAGTTGAACAACTACAGTGCGTTTTCAACTGTACCTACATGTACAAATGACCTCAAATAACTTGTACTCCTGCACACTGACTCTGTACCGGTACCCCCTGTATATAGACTCGTTATTGTTATTTTATCGTGTTGATTTTTTTATAAATGTTTAACTTTAGTTTATATAGTAACTGTTTTCTTAATTCTTCTTGAACTGTTAACTGTTGGTTAAGGGCTTGTAACTAAGCATTTCACTGTAAATTCGACATTTGACAAATAAAGTTTGATTTGAACATACAAATTGCAGGCAGTTTTGGATCTTGCACCTGTCAAAATAATTACATAATCTCTGTCTGGCAGAGACTGGAGCGACCCGACCATCATCTCTGTCTGGCAGAGACTGGAGCGACCCGACCATCATCTCTGTCTGGCAGAGACTGGAGCGACCCGACCATCATCTCTGTCTGGCAGAGACTGGAGCGACCCGACCATAATCTCTGTCTGGCAGAGACTGGTGCGACCCGACCAACATCTCTGGCTGCCAGAGACTGGAGCGACCCGACCATCATCTCTGTCTGGCAGAGACTGGAGCGACCCGACCATCATCTCTGGCTGGCAGAGACTGGAGCGACCCGACCATCATCTCTGTCTGGCAGAGACTGGAGCGACCCGACCATCATCTCTGGCTGGCAGAGACTGGAGCGACCCGACCATCATCTCTGTCTGGCAGAGACTGGAGTGACCCGACCATCATCTCTGTCTGGCAGAGACTGGAGTGACCCGACCATCATCTCTGTCTGCCAGAGACTGGAGCGACCCGACCAACATCTCTGTCTGGCAGAGACTGGAGAGACCCGACCAACATCTCTGGCTGGCAGAGACTGGAGAGACCCGACCAACATCTCTGACTGGCAGAGACTGGAGAGACCCGACCAACATCTCTGGCTGGCAGAGACTGGAGCGACCCGACCAAGCTGTCTGGACCCATATTGTTTTACATAGAGAGAGAGAGAGAGAGATGCTGCGGCAGCTTCCACTAACAGAAAGGTTTAACACACAACAAGGCCCACATGCATCCTCATTACCATTATACTGAAGAACAAAAAGCTATCTGACAGACACACATCACAGTCACAGATACACATCACAGTCACAGATACACATCACAGTCACAGTTAAACATCACAGTCACAGATACACATCACAGTCACAGATACACATCACAGTCACAGATACACATCACAGTCACAGTTAAACATCACAGTCACAGATACACGCAAACAGTCACAGATACACATCACAGTCACAGTTAAACATCACAGTCACAGATACACGCAAACAGTCACAGATACACAGCACAGTCACAGATACACAGCTCAGTCACAAATACACATCACACCTACAGATAGCAGAAGTTATGCATCAGCTCCACCCTGCAGCATTCTCTGCCATACCTCTACCTCTCTCTCTCTACCTCTCTCCAACAGGAACTCAAACAAGCGTATGATTAGAGTTAGACCAACCTTAAAACCATGATCCAGTTTGTGACGGGAACGCTGTCTGTCTGTCTGCTCCCTTGCCTGCTTTAGCTGGGGAACTGTGCTAGAATCGCCATTTTCTGCTATGAGCTGTGGCACATTCTCCTAAAAGGAACACAGAACAGTCTTCTGCATGTCTATCTCTCTAGTGTCTCTACCGTACAGCCAGATCTGCTTCCCTGAGTCACAGCCCTCATCTCTCTCTCTCTCTCGCTCTCTCTGATAATGGAGTATAAAGATGGGAGGCTGCCTGCATGCAATCCCTGACTAACTAGCCTCCACATACAGCAGCACCCACAATCCCTGAAATAACACAGGCAGAGAGAGGATAATGATTCATCACAAAAAGGGAGGAGGCACAAAAGAGGAGAGAGGGAAAATCCAGTTGAGATGAAGGAAGAGCAGGATTGTGATGCTTACCGTGAACACACAGCCCTCCCTGGTGGAGAGAGGGAACCAGGCAGCCGGTAGGAGACAGGAAGCAGAGGAGGAGGAGGAGGAGGAGGAGGAGGAGGAGGCAGAGGAGGAGGAGGAGGAGAAGGAGGAGGCAGAGGAAGAGGAGGAGGAGAAGGAGGAGGCAGAGGAGGAGGAGGAGGAGGAGGAGGAGGCAGAGGAGGAGGAGGCAGAGGAGGATGCGCAGGTGTGTGTATGCTGCATGCCTAGCCAGTGATGCTCTGTGTTGTATGCTGTGTGCTGTGAGCTGTGTGCTGTGAGCTGTGAGCTGTGAGCTTGGCTCCCCTTCTGGGGGATGTGTTGAATGCCAGTCTCTGCCTGCCTCCATGCAGCCTCCGTCAGGCTCTTGCCCAGCACCAGACACCCCCCTGACCTCTGTCAGGCTCTAGCCCAGCTCCAGACACCCCCTGGCCTCCGTCAGGCTCTAGCCCAGCTCCAGACACCCCCTGGCCTCCATCAGGCTCTAGCCCAGCTCCAGACACCCCCCCTGAAGGCTCTAGCCCAGCTCCAGACACCCCCTGCAGGCTCTAGCCCAATTCCAGACACCCCCTGGCCTCCGTCAGGCTCTAGCCCTGCTCCAGACACCCCCTGGCAGGCTCTAGCCCAGCTCCAGACACCCCCTGGCCACTGCAGGCTCTATCCCAGCTCCAGACACCCCCCTGCAGGCTCTAGCACAGCTCCAGACACCCCATGGCCTCCATCAGGCTCTAGCCCAGCTCCAGACACCCCCTGGCCTCCGTCAGGCTCTAGCCCAGCTCCAGACACCCCCTGGCTCCGACAGGCTCTAGCCCAGCTCCAGACACCCGCCTGGCCTCCGTCAGGCTCTAGCCCAGCTCCAGACACCCCCCTGCAGGCTCTAGCCCAGCTCCTAACACCCCCTGGCCCCTGCAGGCTCTAGCCCAGCTCCAGACACCCCCTGGCCCCTGCAGAATCTAGCCCAGCTCCAGACACCCCCTTGTCCTCCGACAGGCTCTAGCACAGCTCCAGACACCCCCTGGCCCCTGCAGAATCTAGCCCAGCTCCAGACACCCCCTGGCCACTGCAGGCTCTAGCCCAGCTCCAGACACCCCCTGGCTCCGACAGGCTCTAGCCCAACTCCAGACACCCCCTGGCTCCGGCAGGCTCTAGCCCAGCTCCAGACACCCCCTGGTCCCTGCAGACTCTAGCCCAGATCCAGACACCCCCTGGCCTCCATCAGGCTCTAGCCCAGCTCCAGACACTTCAGGCTCCCCTGGCCCCTGCAGGCTCTAGCCCAGCTCCAGACACCCCCTGGCTCCTTCAGGCTCTAGCCCAACTCCAGACACCCCCTGGCTCCGACAGGCTCTAGCCCAGCTCCAGACACCCCCTGGCTCCGACAGGCTCTAGCCCAGCTCCAGACACCCCCTGGCTCCGACAGGCTCTAGCCCAGCTCCAGACACCCCCTGGCTCCCCTCTGGCTCCAGACACCCCCTGGCCCTCTCCAGCCCAGGCTCCAGACACCCCCCCTGGCCCAGGCTCTAGCCCAGCTCCAGACACCCCCTGGCCTCCATCAGGCTCTAGCCCAGCTCCAGACACCCCCTCCAGGCTCTAGCCCAGCTCCAGACACCCCCTGCAGGCTCTAGCCCAGCTCCAGACACCCCCCAGGCTCTCCAGCTCCAGACACCCCCTGGCCTCCAGGCTCTAGCCCAGCTCCAGACACCCCTGGCATCCCCCCTGGCCCTCCAGACACCCCCCAGGCTCTAGCCCAGCTCCAGACACCCCCCCTAGCCCAATTCCAGACACCCCTGGCATCCGTCAGGCTCTAGCCCAGCTCCAGACACCCCCTGGGCTCTAGCCCAGCTCCCACCCCCTGGCCTGCAGGCTCTATCCCAGCTCCAGACACCCCCTGCAGGCTCTAGCACAGCTCCAGACACCCCATGGCCTCCATCAGGCTCTAGCCCAGCTCCAGACACCCCCTGGCCTCCGTCAGGCTCTAGCCCAGCTCCAGACACCCCCTGGCTCTGACAGGCTCTAGCCCAGCTCCAGACACCCCTCCAGACACCCCCTGGCTCCTAGCCCAGCTCCAGACACAGGCTCTAGCCCAGCTCCAGCCCAGCAGGCCAGACACCCAGACACCCCCCCTGGCCTCTGTCAGGCTCTAGCCCAGCTCCAGACACCCCCTGGCCCCTGCAGGCTCTAGCCCAGCTCCTAACACCCCTGGCCCCTGCAGGCTCTAGCCCAGCTCCAGACACCCCCTGGCCCCTGCAGAATCTAGCCCAGCTCCAGACACCCCTGTCCTCCGACAGGCTCTAGCCCAGCTCCAGACACCCCCTGGCCCCTGCAGAATCTAGCCCAGCTCCAGACACCCCCTGGCCACTGACAGGCTCTAGCCCAGCTCCAGACACCCCCTGGCTCCTCCAGACAGGCTCTAGCCCAACTCCAGACACCCCCTGGCCCCAGGCTCCGCAGGCTCTAGCCCAGCTCCAGACACCCCCTGGTCCCTGCAGACTCTAGCCCAGCTCCAGACACCCCCCACCTGGCCTCCAGCTCCAGGCTCTAGCCCAGCTCCAGACACCCCCTGGCCCCTGCAGGCTCTAGCCCAGCTCCAGACAGGCTCTAGCCCAACTCCCCTGGCTCCTTCAGGCTCTAGCCCAACTCCAGACACCACCCCCTGGCCCAGCTCCAGACACCCCTCCGACAGGCTCTAGCCCAGCTCCAGACACCCCCTGGCTCTGACAGGCTCTAGCCCAGCTCCAGACACCCCCTGGCTCCGACAGGCTCTAGCCCAGCTCCAGACACCCCCTGGCTCCGACAGGCTCTAGCCCAGCTCCAGACTGGCTCCCCCTGGCCTCCGTCAGGCTCTAGCCCAGCTCCAGACACCCCTGGCCTCCATCAGGCTCTAGCCCAGCTCCAGACACCCCCCTGCCCAGCTCCAGGCTCTAGCCCAGCTCCAGACACCCCCTGCAGGCTCTAGCCCAATTCCAGACACCCCCTGGCCTCCGTCAGGCTCTAGCCCAGCTCCAGACACCCCCTGGCCTCCGTCAGGCTCTAGCCCAGCTCCAGACACCCCCTGGCCACTGCAGGCTCTATCCCAGCTCCAGACACCCCCTGCAGGCTCTAGCACAGCTCCAGACACCCCATGGCCTCCATCAGGCTCTAGCCCAGCTCCAGACACCCCCTGGCCTCCGTCAGGCTCTAGCCCAGCTCCAGACACCCCCTGGCTCTGACAGGCTCTAGCCCAGCTCCAGACACCCCCCCTGGCCAGCTCCAGACACCCCCCTGGGCAGGCTCTCCAGCCCAGCTCTAGCCCTCCAGACACCCGCCTGGCCTCCGCTCCAGACAGGCTCTAGCCCAGCTCCAGACACCCCCCCTGCAGGCTCTAGCCCAGCCCAGCTCCTAGCCCACACCCCCTGGCCCCTGCAGGCTCTAGCCCAGCTCCAGACACCCCTGGCCCCTGCAGAATCTAGCCCAGCTCCAGACACCCCTTGTCCTCCGACAGGCTCTAGCACAGCTCCAGACACCCCCCCTGGCCCCTGCAGACACCCCCCCCCAGGGCTCCAGACACCCCTGGCTCTCCATCTAGCCCAGCTCCAGACACCCCCCCTGGTCCCTGCAGACTCTAGCCCAGATCCAGACACCCCCTGGCCTCCATCAGGCTCTAGCCCAGCTCCAGACACCCCCCCCTGGCCTAGCCCCCCTGGCTCCGACAGGCTCTAGCCCAGCTCCAGACACCCCCTGGCCCCTCTAGCCCAGCTCCAGACACCCCCCCTGGCTCTGTCCAGCTCTGGCCCAACTCCAGACACCCCTGGCTCCGACAGGCTCTAGCCCAGCTCCAGACACCCCCTGGCTCCGACAGGCTCTAGCCCAGCTCCAGACATCCCCTGGCTCCGACAGGCTCTAGCCCAGCTCCAGACACCCCCTGACACCCCCTGGCTCCGACAGGCTCTAGCCCAGCTCAAGACACCCCCTGGCTCCGATAGGCTCTAGCCCAGCTCCAGACACCCCCTGGCTCCGACAGGCTCTAGCCCAGCTCCAGACACCCCCTGGCTCTGACAGGCTCTAGCCCAGCTCCAGACACCCCCTGGCCACTGCCGGGTCAGAGCAGCTCCATTCCTCCACAGCACACAGACACGTCACTACAGAGAGAGAACAAACACCATTGTAAATACAACCCATATTCATGCTTATTTATTTTCCTTGACATTGTTTTTTATTTTTTATTTTATTTCACCTTTATTTAACCAGGTAGGCTAGTTGAGAACAAGTTCTCATTTGCAACTGCGACCTGGCCAAGATAAAGCATAGCAGTGTGAACAGACAACACAGAGTTACACATGGAATAAACAATTAACAAGTCAATAACACAGTAGAAAAAAATGGGCAGTCTATATACAATGTGTGCAAAAGGCATGAGGAGGTAGGGGAATAATACAGTTTTGCAGATTAACACTGGAGTGATAAATGATCAGATGGTCATGTACAGGTAGAGATATTGGTGTGCAAAAGAGCAGAAAAATAAATAAATAAAAACAGTATAAAAAACAGTATGGGAATGAGGTAGGTGAAAATGGGTGGGCTATTTTCCTATAGACTATGTACAGCTGCAGCGATCGGTTAGCTGCTCAGATAGCTGATGTTTGAAGTTGGTGAGGGAGATAAAAGTCTCCAACTTCAGCGATTTTTGCAATTCGTTCCAGTCACAGGCAGCAGAGTACTGGAACGAAAGGCGGCCAAATGATGTGTTGGCTTTAGGGATGATCAGTGAGATACACCTGCTGGAGCGCGTGCTACGGATGGGTGTTGCCATCGTGACCAGTGAACTGAGATAAGGAGCTTTATATATATATATATATATATATATATAAATATGACATTTGTAATGTCTGTATTGTTTTGAAACTTCTGTATGTGGAATGTTTACTGTTAATTTTGATTGTTTATTTCACTTTTGTATATGATCTACCTCACTTGCTTTGGCAATGTTAACAGATGTTTCCTATGCCAATAAAGCTCCTTGAATTGAATTGAATTGAGAGAGAGGAGAGAAGGGAGCTCCCATCAGGAGCAACATGGTTGTTCATTTATTTATAGCATTACAATGATGAGGAATCGTTTTTAAATCTCACCATAAAGAGCTACTTTGACCAGAGATGTCAGTGATATCAGGATGTTATATGTGGAAGGAGCCAGGGAGTATTCAGCCAGGGCTGTGGTTATATCTGTCTGCATCTCTTATCTGGCGGAGGACACAGGGGAGGGAGGCTGCCATTATGATGGAATACTGATGGAGGAGACAGGGGAGGGAGGGTGTCATTGGATGGAATACTGATGGAGGATACCATTGTGATGGAATACTGATGGAGGATACAGGGGAGGGAGGGTGTCATTGTGATGGAATACTGATGGAGGATACAGGGGAGGGAGGGTGTCATTGTGATGGAATACTGATGGATGGATACTGATGGGGAGGGAGGGTGTCATTGTGATGGAATACTGATGGAGGATACAGGGGAGGGGGTGGGATGGAATACTGGATGTCATTGTGATGGAATACTGATGGAAGATACAGGGGAGGGAGGGTGTCATTGTGATGGAATACTGATGGAAGATACAGGGGAGGGAGGGTGTCATTGTGATGGAATACAGGGGAGGGAGGGTGTCATTGTGATGATGGAGGATACAGGGGAGGGAGGGGGTGTCATTGTGATGGAATACTGATGGAGGATACAGGGGAGGGAGGGTGTCATTGTGATGGAATACTGATGGAGGATACAGGGGAGGGAGGGTGTCATTGTGATGGAATACTGATGGAGGATACAGGGGAGGGAGGGTGCTGCAATACTCAGTCCTCAGCAGGACAAACTGATCCTGCAGATGGCGTCAGAGAACACATTCTCAGATCAGTCTGATTAGCTTGATGAGATATTTCTCACAAACGCATGACTGAATTCACAACTCTATATGGACATCACAAGTAGTAAACTTTAAGCAGACGTTAGCTTGTGAGAGCTGTGTGTGGTATATCTAGAAGTCATAGGCTACCCCGAGGACGAAGTAGAGGACATTAGTTTTAGACACATACATTATAAACAGACACTGTCAGTGCTTTCATCACTCTAACAGTCTTGGATGGTCTGGAAAACATCAACAGGTGAAGGCTGTTTCTTCATGTGTTGCAGCCCAACTTTATGGATGGAGGAAACGCCTGCCAGTGTTGTCAGACATGTTTCCTAGAAAGCTCATGCATACCGGTATTATGATACAATAACAGCAACCACATTGGGCTATTTATGCCTAAATACGCACGCTCGTGTTTGTTTACATGTAGCTCTACCGCGTCTAGTACTTTCTGGACCAATCACATGAAGCGTTAATTTCGGTCAACAGCCCAGAGAGTTGCTTCACACAGGAAAACGTTTCATCTGGCAACGTTTTGCAATAGAACCCGTTTACCGTTTACTCTAGGAACCAAACGGAAGCAAATGCACAGAGCAAACGGAACGAACGGGGAGGGATTTACCTGAATGTGTCCAATAGAAACTCTCGTTTTCTTTGAAACTGTTTCCTTTACAAAACGTTTCGCAACGGAATTCGACTAATGAATACACCAGTGATAAGGGACCAGATTTGATATTCATGGTGCAAACCCGTGTCGGCCACACAGCTGGCCAAGTTCAGTCACATGCTTGTTGTTATTGTTCTGGTAGTCTAGTGCTTTCCTGAATGGTCTGCACTCGATCTGAACCTTTCTCCCAATTCAGAGGCATCAGAATAATATTGTCTACATTCGGATTTGTAATTACAGGATTCTTCCAAATATTTAGGACGTTTGACTCGGAACGATCGCGACGCAAAGGGGGAGTCAATCAAATACGCATCTCGTCCCTTGTTTACCAACATGACGGAAGACAAACAAAGGGTCATCGAGGAACAGTTGCAGGGTAAGTTAAATGCTGTCTCGTAGTCTATAATGGCCTGGCATGTTGCATAATGGGAAAACAACGGACCGTATGATCGCAGTATATTCAGGATGCCATGCTGTCTTCCTGAGACATGTAGCCTACGTCATTGTACATCATATTATTATGGTGAAACAGTGTTGCGCCGAGGAGACACAGATATGAGTTTTTTTTGCTACATTGTATCACAACAATGTTTCTTCAGCGGAGGTAGTAATTCCGCGGCCATGTAAACATTCCTCGTGTTGCCTGGCTGTCCTTACATTAGACAGATCAGACAGTAGGATAGGTAACGTTGGGCTATAGGGCAGGACTATAATAACATTGTCAGCTAGCTGATGTAAAGTCGATATTGACCTTAGCGCAGTGTTCTGAATGACGTTTTCTCAATGCTGTAATGATGCTATGTTTGGCATTGTTCAATGCAGCGACGATAAGAAACACAACAAACCAGATGATTCTGCCCATCCACCTGTTGTGTGCTTTCCCGTTATGTAAAAGGGGAGGGGCTGAACACGTCGCTTTCCTATTGGATAGCCAGCCTATACAGTGGAAGGGGGAGGCTGAACACTTCGCTTTCCTATTGGATACACACAGGAAGGAAAATGTGGGCAGAGGACAGGGACCATTGAGCAATAAGGGGGGCAGTACTGTCATGGGCACTGAGCAGGTGCTATTTGAAGAACAAAACATTTAGCATGGCTGACTGTGCCACGCTATCTAGGCTAAACACACCTCCTCAACCACAGCACACGCAGGCTGTTAATCCCTGCTTTATGACTGGCCTATTATCAACTATGTCTCAATGTTCTGCACCATTTTATCATGTTTATGTTTTCTTCTTTAAGGTTCCTGGGTGGAGCTGCACTTTAACAATGGCAACAGTGGTGGCTCCCCAGCACATGGAGGAAGGGGCTGCTGGTGTGGAGGCTCTGCCACTGAGCTACCAGGCTCTGCCACCGAGCTACCAGGCTCTGCCACTGCTACCAGGCTCTGCCACTGAGCTACCAGGCTCTGCCACTGAGCTACCAGGCTCTGCCACTGAGCTACCAGGCTCTGGGTTAGGTGCCTCTGCCTCAGTCCATGGTGGAGACCTGATGGCTGGGTCTACCTCTGCGTCGGTCCTGCCTGGGTCTCTCTCTGCCTCTACCCAGGGAGGTGACCTGATTCCTGGGTCAGGGTCTGCGTCTGGCTCAGTCCAGGGAGGGGTGGACTTGGAGAAGATGTTGTTAGACGCTCAGCACGAGTCAGGAAGAAGCAGCTCCAGGGGCAGTGTGCCCTGTGACAGGTGTCTCTCCACTCACCAATCACATGCCATGTAGACCATCACATGACCGATCAGGACAAAATCATTTTGGATTAGTTTTATACTGATTAGCTACCTGAACACAAAGGACTAAGAGATAAGAGACGCTGTCATTCAGTAGTTATAGCACAGTAGGTACTATAGTGACCTCTGACCTCCTATCAGCCATCTGCATGAGTGCCTCTGTACATTCTAGATCAGATTTAATAGATGAAGCTTATCATGATGGAAACACAAGAGATTTGTCAAGAGGGCTCTTCCCCAATACTTATGTAGTCTCTCTCTTCCGCTGTGTCCCCCCCCCCCCCCACTCAGTCCTCCGAGACCCCAGACTCCTTTGCTCCGCCGTGGCTCAGAAGTGCACAGCTCAGGAGAGAAGAACAGCTCACAGGTTTGGAGCCCTTATCCAGGGACACCATAGAGATGAAATATAATATCATTCTATTAAACTCTGTGTGGGGCACTAATCTCTATGTAGTTGGTGAGGCACAGCAGGGTGGTTTCAAGGGTTAGAAAACAAAAAAAGTTATAACCTAATATTTAAAATTCTGCAATATATAGTTTTTCCCACTCAGAGGTTGAGAGCAGAGCAGAAGAGCAGTTTTTCCACTCAGAGGTTGAGAGAAGAGCAGTTTTTCCCCATTGTAACAAATTAACAAATAAAGTTTTTTTTTTTTAAATGTTCTGTTCCAGTCTGAAGAAGACTACCTAGAACGGAGACGTGAAGTGGAGAACCTGATGAAGAAGAACGCAGACTGGATCTGGGACTGGTCCAGTAGACCTGAGAACATTCAACGCAAGTTAGTAACCCCCCCCCCCCAATATATTCCCCTCAGTATCCCAGACAGACGGGTCAAATCTATTATATGAGTTTTCAATTCACTTCTGCTCAGCCCAGTTTGTAATAGAAAACAATAGAATATCATTGAATTGAATACAATTCATATATAATTATATTATTCTATTCTATTATAGAATGATATAGAACAGAACTTGATATTCCTTTCTACCCAAACCACTTCCAGGGACATTGTAATGTGCTCTGTCTTTTTGGTGCAGGGAGTTTGTTCTGAAGCATCCTAAACCACTTCCAGGGACATTGTAATGTGCTCTCTTGTCTTTTGGTGCAGGGAGTTTGTTCTGAAGCATCCTAAACCACTTCCAGGGACATGTGCTCTCTTGTCTTTTTGTAGGGATGCATCCTAAACCACTTCCAGGGACATTGTAATGTCTCTTGTCTTTTTGGTGCAGGGAGTTTGTTCTGAAGCATCCTAAACCACTTCCAGGGACATTGTAATGTGCTCTCTTGTCTTTTGGTGCAGGGAGTTTGTTCTGAAGCATCCTAAACCACTTCCAGGGACATTGTAATGTGCTCTCTTGTCTTTTTGGTGCAGGGAGTTTGTTCTGAAGCATCCTAAACCACTTCCAGGGACATTGTAATGTGCTCTCTTGTCATTGTAATGTTTTGGTGCAGGGAGTTTGTTCTGAAGCATCCTAAACCACTTCCAGGGACATGTGCTCTCTTGTCTTTTGTGCAGGGAGTTTGTGAAGCATCCTAAACCACTTCCAGGGACATTGTAATGTGCTCTCTTGTCTTTTTGGTGCAGGGAGTTTGTTCTGAAGCATCCTAAACCACTTCCAGGGACATTGTAATGTGCTCTCTTGTCTTTTTGGTGCAGGGAGTTTGTTCTGAAGCATCCTAAACCACTTCCAGGGACATTGCATCCTAAATGTGCTCTCTTGTCTTTTGGGTGCAGGGAGTTTGTTCTGAAGCATCCTAAACCACTTCCAGGGACATTGTAATGTGCTCTCTTGTCTTTTTGGTGCAGGGAGTTTGTTCTGAAGCATCCTAAACCACTTCCAGGGACATTGTAATGTGCTCTCTTGTCTTTTGGTGCAGGGAGTTTGTTCTGAAGCATCCTAAACCACTTCCAGGGACATTGTAATGTGCTCTCTTGTCTTTTTGGTGCAGGGGTTTGGAAGTTTGTTCTTGGTGCAGGAGTTTGTTCTGAAGCATCCTAAACCACTTCCAGGGACATTGTAATGTGCTCTCTTGTCTTTTGGGTGCAGGGAGTTTGTTCTGAAGCATCCTAAACCACTTCCAGGGACATTGTAATGTGCTCTCTTGTCTTTTTGGTGCAGGGAGTTTGTTCTGAAGCATCCTAAACCAGTCCCAGGGACATTGTAATGTGCTCTCTTGTCTTTTGGGTGCAGGGAGTTTGTTCTGAAGCATCCCAAACGTATCAACCCTCTCAGCATCAGAAACACCGGCGTCATGAAGAACGGAGGGATCTTCTCTGCAGAGTTCCTCAAACTTTTCCTTCCTTCTCTGCTCATATCCCACGTACTGGCCATCGGTCTGGGGTGAGTTATGATCTTAAAAAACATTTACAAAATAAAAGCTAATTATGAAGAATGTATTATTTGTAAAGGGTAAGAGAGCAGCACGTGAAATAGGTATCTTGTGTGTTTGTATGCGATATAATCTGCACTCTGTAGAGAGATTATAGTAACACAAATATAGTTTAGTGATCAGTATACTATTTTGTCTCATCGCCACCATAGATACCAGGGGCGGCAGGTAGCCTAGTGGTTAGAGGCGAGCCAGCAATCCCGAATCCCGGGTCTGATGGGAAGAATCTGTTGGGAAGTGAGCTGGCAACCGGTGGGGCGGGTGTTGGTATCAGGTCCTAGATGCCATTGCGCCCTTGACCAATAATGTGATCTTAATCTAAGTAGAATTAGAAGGCTATACTACAGTATTTTTAATCATCAACTATATCTACGTGCTGGAGAGCACACACACACACACACACACACACAGAGAGTTGACTAGAGCTGCATTCTAGCAGATGTGTGTTTTAGCTGTGCTGCTAAGGCCCCAGATCAGATGCCTTACGTTTTCTGGTCCCAGCTCACTGTGGGAAGAATGGAATAGTTGATCCACTTCAGTCACCAGAGTTTGAGCTTTGAGCCTGTAAGGCATTGTGTATACGGAGGGAGAATGTCCATCTCTCCTGGCTCAAAGTTGAGTTTGACTGCATCACTATTGGTCTTCGTGCGAGGTGTTGAAGGTACAGAACTGTCTGTTTAAGCAGTTGGCACATAGTTCAGACACTCATCGGTACAACAAGACATGCAACCAGAGATCTCTTCACAGTTCAGACACTCATCGGTGTCTGGATACTCAGGTACTAGGATTACATGTCAGGAATTGAGAAAAGCGGAGTTTAAATGTATTTGGCTAAGGTGTATGTAAACTTCCGACTTCAACTGTATGTGGTTGGGATATGACTGTGATACAACTGTGATGCCTGGTTGTGTCACCTTGCTATCTTGAGATGAATGCTCTAGCTGTGGGTCTCTCTGGATGTCTGGACTACTGTAATGTTAATGTAGTGCTGTGGGTCTCTCTGGATGGGAACGTCTGCTAAATGACTACACTGTAATGTAGTGCTGTGGGTCTCTCTTAGTGCTGTACACTGGTCTGTGGGTCTCTGGATGGGAACGTCTGCTAAATGACTACACTGTACTGTAGTGCTGTGGGTCTCTGACGTCTGCTAAATGACTACACTGTAACGTAGTGCTGTGGTCTCTCTGGATGGGAACGTCTGCTAAATGACTACACTGTACTGTAGTGCTGGCTGTACTGTAGTGCTGTCTCTGGATGGGAACGTCTGCTAAATGACTACACTGTAATGTTAATGTAGTGCTGTGGGTCTCTCTGGATGGGAACGTCTGCTAAATGACTACACTGTAATGTAGCGCTGTGGGTCTCTCTGGATGGGAACGTCTGCTAAATGACTACACTGTAATGTAGCGCTGTGGGTCTCTCTGGATGGGAACGTCTGCTAAATGACTACACTGTAATGTAGTGCTGTGGGCTGTGGGTCTCTACACTGGCTGTGGGTCTCTCTGGATGGGAACGTCTGCTAAATGACTACACTGTAATGTAGCGCTGTGGGTCTCTCTGGATGGGAACGTCTGCTAAATGACTACACTGTAATGTAGGGCTGTGGGTCTCTCTGGATGGGAACGTCTGCTAAATGACTACACTGTAACGTAGTGCTGTGGGTCTCTCTGGATGTCTGCTAAATGACTACACTGTAATGTCTCTCTGGATGGGAACGGCTGCTAAATGACTACACTGTAATGTAGTGCTGTGTGTTTTATGTGTTGTTTCCTGTTTGGACCCCAGGAAGAGCAGACCCTGCCTTAGCAGCAGCCCATTGGGTGATCCTAGTAAATAATAAAATACACTGGGGACTGTAGAGCGAAACATCTGAAGAATGCCTTGCTGATTTTCTAGAAACTCTAACCAACAAAAATAAGTGAAAAAAAAACTTAGCATGTTTACCAAGTTGCACAAAATAAAACTGACATTTTATTTTTATTTTACTTTTATTTAACCAGGCAAGTCAGTTAAGAACATATTCTTATTTTCAATGACAGCCTGGGAACAGTGGGTTAACTGCCTGTTCAGGGGCAGAACGACAGATTTGTACCTTGTCAGCTCTGGGGTTTGAACTCGCAACCTTCCGGTTACTAGTCCAACGCTCTAACCACTAGGCTACGCTGTATAGAACTATACTAGTATGTTGATGTTCTTTCCCCTTTGTCCTCAGGGTGTACATTGGGAGACGCCTAACTACCTCAGTGACCAGTACCTTCTGAAGGGACACTCCGCTGGACTGGAACAGCATGTTTTTTTTGGCACCAACACCGTTACCTTCCACTGCTGCTGGCTTTGAAGTGGCGCTTATTAGATACAGATAGGCAACATGTGTCCCCCAACTCCACTCAATACATGGCTCAAAATGGCACTCTATTCCCTACATAGTGCACTACTTTTGACCAGTTCCCATAGGACTCTGGTCAAAAGTAGTGCACTATATAGGGTTCCATTTAGATACAGATAGGCAACATGTGTCCCCCAACTCCACTGAATACATGGCTCAAAATGGCACCCTATTCCCTACATAGTGCACTACTTTTGACCAGTTCCCATAGGACTCTGGTCAAAAGTAGTGCACTATATAGGGTTCCATTTAGATACAGATAGGCAACATCTGTCCCCCAACTCCACTCAATACATGGCTCAAAATGGCACCCTATTCCCTACATAGTGCACTACTTTTGACCAGTTCCCATAGGACTCTGATCAAAAGTAGTGCACTATATAGGGTTCCATTTGGGACACACTTCCTTTTTGTTTTCCCCTGGCGGTGAGCAGTCCACCCTGCCTGTATCTGTATTGTACCCTTGTGAATACTGTTGGCTTTTCCCTTAGTTCCCAGAGCTGCTTTTAAATAACCCTGCTCCACTGGAAAGTAGAACCCGGTGTTCCTCCTCCATCTCACTGGAAGATCTCTGGGTAGGGGGGCCATCTTATAATCAACCTTTTAAGAGCCATCGTTGTCAACGACTAGCTAGCTAGCCGTTCACTGTCAGTCATTTTCAAGACATTTTATCTGGCTCCGAGTTGAGACATTTTTTTGTAGTAGAAGACTTTTGAGGTAATGATATTACAGTAAGAAGGTGATGATACAGTAAGAAGGTGATGATACAGTAAGAAGGTGATGATACAGTAACTGTGAATTTCTCAGCGTTGAGATATGTACCGGGATGAAAAGGGAGTGGGTCAATTTGTAAGTCGCTCTGGATAAGAGTGTCTGCTAAATGACTTAAATGTAATGTAAATGGGTCAGACAAGGAAGCTGGACGTTGTATTTTAGGGAGCTGTTGCTTGTTTTATCAGAATGTCCTTGGTTGGGGGAAAAAGGGATCAAGACATTCAACCGAAATGTTATTTCTGACCCGGATTCTCCTCATGGATCATAAAGAGCTTTAATAATAAAACAAGGTTTCAGGAGAAATTAAAAAAGGTTTGAAATAGATTAAACCTTGAAAGCGTTTGAGGAAGTAATGGAGCATCTTCTATTAGATCCCAGATTAGGTGGAACAGGAGAGTCAGGGTTTTGGTTCACCTTTCAGTTTATTGGTGTTATTCTTCACTCAGGGTTGTTTTCTGTGACAACTAGGTGTCCCAGTCACTGATTATGCATGTGGAACACATGTGTGGGTAGGATTGTACGTTGTGTACATTAGATGTGGCACTGATTATGCATGTGGAACACATGTGTATGGGTAGGATTGTACGTTGTGTACGTTAGATGTGGCACTGATTATGCATGTGGAACACATGTGTGTGGGTAGGATTGTACGTTGTGTACGTTAGATGTGGCACTGATTATGCATGTGGAACACATGTGTGTGGGTAGGATTGTACGTTGTGTACATTAGATGTGGCACTATGTAAACCGAACGTGTTTTATGGTCTGTGGCATGTTATCGGTCTACGTGACCATTTGAAGTACACAAAAAACAGCTTTTCTACCCCTACTGCATAAGACCACACATCTCCATATCAAATATTTTAGGGGAAAATATAAAGACATTCACACTTGTAATTATGAGGGAATTTAGAAAATCTTTTATTTTTACCTTACTTATTACTTCACTCCTAATTAAATACGAAATCTCAGTATCCAGAATGCTTCAGTATTTTTTGTTCTAAGAACGAAGAGAGCAACAGAGGCTTTCTGAGTTATGCCTTGAAAAGGCATTTCCAATCTGTTTCTGCATGTCTTGTAGAGCTGGTCAACATGTCAAGTGTATATGTGAAGTTGAAAAACTGTTTTGTAAAGAACAGTTGGAATTGTATCTGAAAAATAAAATGGTTGCATCATAAAAATATCCACCTCTGTGCTCGTTTCTGGAAAACCATACAAGGAAAACGTAATTATCCAGAATGTCAGTCAATACATTTTCCTAAAATTGCCTTTTTCCCCAACAGTGTATTCTCACTAATGATTTGTACAACAATGGGTCATTCATACCAAATATATTTTCAAACGTGTCCTCTTACCATGCCAACAAGTAAACTCTAACTTCCCATCACAAACAACCAAACAGATGAACACATTTCCACAATGTTAGCATTATAACACAAGGAACATAGCCTGGTTCCTCTCTAGGTTTCTTCCTAGGTTCTGGCCTTTCTAGGGAGTTTTTCCTAGGCACCGTGCTTCTACACCTGCATTGCTTGCTGTTTGGGGTTTTAGGCTGGGTTTCTGTACAGCACTTTGAGATATCAGCTGATGTACGAAGGGCTATATAAATACATTTGATTTGATAGTCCTTTAACAGAAGAGTGTAATTCACCCCGACTAGATCCTGATTTAAAGAGCATCGCACCGATACCACATTGTACTTGTAAGAATGTGATTTCAGACCATTGTATATTGCTGGGGGATATTGTATACTGGGTGTACAATAACAAGTACCCTGGTTTCTTCATGGAGGTCCCGGTTCCTCCGGAGCTGACTGAACGACTGCTGGCCAGCTTAGTCTGGAGGAAGGCAGGGCACTCAGCAGTTGTTGGGCCTCTCTGGTCGAGTTCCTGCCCGACAACATTGCAGACACACGGCAGATTATTACAACGCCTGGATAGGTATTTAACATATCGGCTAACCACATCATATATAGCAATTTGTTGCCCTACTGCACAGTCGATGACGAGGCAAGCAACCATTGGTTGATGAAACAACGCCTGTACATCCAGTTGGAGAGGAACGATCTATGGCTCTCCCAATCGTCTTAAAAATCGGTCCTCTCCTGGTCTCCTATCATCTACACTGATTGGAGAAGACGAGACAGCTCTCACCACGATGCTGGCTTTCATCTGGTCAGTTGTTACAGATCAGTACAGCTGAAGGAGAGGATGATGTCTGGATAGTAGAGACACAACAGTAAAACATCTCTCCTCCACCGCAGACCGACCGCAGGATCCTGACTGTACCAGAGTTCAGACAGGACAACAAACCCATTCAAGCAAAAACTTTTTTTAAAAGGACAGTAGTCTTCTATAGAACATATAGGATGCTATTACACAACTTAAAACCTGGTTGGTACAGTTGAAACGTGCGGACATCACCGGGGGCATCACCAGGGGCATCACCGGGGGCATCACCGGGGGCATCACCGGGGGCATCACCGGGGGCATCACCGGGGGCATCACCGGGGGCATCACCGGGGGCATCACCGGGGGCATCACCGGGGGCATCACCGGGGGTTTCACCGGGGGCATCACCTGGGGCAACACCGGGGTTTCCTCCTCCAGAGATTAAGGATGTAGAAACCTTCTTAAAGCCATCCTGTTTTACTGGACTATAATGTAGAGGATCAGGATCTAAGACGGCAATACGGCGTTGGGCCAGTAACCGAAAGGTACAAATCTGTTGTTCTGCCCCTGAACAAGGCAGTTTAACCCACTGTTCCTAGGACGTCATTGTTAATAAGATAGCCTAGTGGTTAGAACCAGGTAGCCTAGTGGTTAGAGCCAGGTAGCCTAGTGGTTAGAGGAGGCAGGTAGCCTAGTGGTTAGAGGAGGCAGGTAGCCTAGTGGTTAGAGGAGGCAGGTAGCCTAGTGGTTAGAGGAGGCAGGTAGCCTAGTGGTTAGAGGAGGCAGGTAGCCTAGTGGTTAGAGGACCAGGTAGCCTAGTGGTTAGAACCAGGTAGCCTAGTGGTTAGAACCAGGTAGCCTAGTGGTTAGAGGAGGCAGGTAGCCTAGTGGTTAGAGGAGGCAGGTAGCCTAGTGGTTAGAGGAGGCAGGTAGCCTAGTGGTTAGAGGAGGCAGGTAGCCTAGTGGTTAGAGGAGGCAGGTAGCCTAGTGGTTAGAGGAGGCAGGTAGCCTAGTGGTTAGAGGAGGCAGGTAGCCTAGTGGTTAGAGGAGGCAGGTAGCCTAGTGGTTAGAGGAGGCAGGTAGCCTAGTGGTTAGAGGAGGCAGGTAGCCTAGTGGTTAGAGGCCAGGTAGCCTAGTGGTTAGAGGAGGCAGGTAGCCTAGTGGTTAGAGGAGGCAGGTAGCCTAGTGGTTAGAGCCAGGTAGCCTAGTGGTTAGAGGAGGCAGGTAACCAAGTGGTTAGTTCCAGGTAGCCTAGTGGTTAGAGGAGGCAGGTAACCAAGTGGTTAGTTCCAGGTAGCCTAGTGGTTAGAGGAGGCAGGTAGCCTAGTGGTTAGAGGAGGCAGGTAGCCTAGTGGTTAGAGCCAGGTAGCCTAGTGGTTAGATCCAGGTAGCCTAGTGGTTAGAGCCAGGTAGCCTAGTGGTTAGAACCAGGTAGCCTAGTGGTTAGATCCAGGTAGCCTAGTGGTTAGAGCCAGGTAGCCTAGTGATTAGAACCAGGTAGCCTAGTGATTAGAACCAGGTAACCTAGTGGTTAGAGCCAGGTAACCTAGTGGTTAGAGCCAGGTAGCCTAGTGGTTAGAACCAGGTAGCCTAGTGGTTAGAACCAGGTAGCCTAGTGGTTAGAACCAGGTAGCCTAGTGGTTAGAACCAGGTAGCCTAGTGGTTAGAACCAGGTAGCCTAGTGGTTAGAACCAGGTAGCCTAGTGGTTAGAGCCAGGTAGCCTAGTGGTTAGAGCCAGGTAGCCTAGTGGTTAGAGCCAGGTAGCCTAGTGGTTAGAGCCAGGTAGCCTAGTGGTTAGAACCAGGTAGCCTAGTGGTTAGAGCCAGGTAGCCTAGTGGTTAGAGCCAGGTAGCCTAGTGGTTAGAGCCAGGTAGCCTAGTGGTTAGAATCAGGTAACCTAGTGGTTAGAGCGTTGGGCCTGTAACCGAAAGGTACAAATCTGTTGTTCTGCCCCTGAACAAGGCAGTTTAACCCACTGTTCCTAGGACGTCATTGTTAATAACATAGCCTAGTGGTTAGAACCAGGTAGCCTAGTGGTTAGAGGAGGCAGGTAACCAAGTGGTTAGTTCCAGGTAGCCTAGTGGTTAGAGGAGGCAGGTAGCCTAGTGGTTAGAGGAGGCAGGTAGCCTAGTGGTTAGAGCCAGGTAGCCTAGTGGTTAGATCCAGGTAGCCTAGTGGTTAGAGCCAGGTAGCCTAGTGGTTAGAACCAGGTAGCCTAGTGGTTAGATCCAGGTAGCCTAGTGGTTAGATCCAGGTAGCCTAGTGGTTAGATCCAGGTAGCCTAGTGGTTAGAGCCAGGTAGCCTAGTGATTAGAACCAGGTAGCCTTGTGGTTAGAGCCAGGTAGCCTAGTGGTTAGAGGAGGCAGGTAGCCTAGTGGTTAGAGGAGGCAGGTAGCCTAGTGGTTAGAGGAGGCAGGTAGCCTAGTGGTTAGAACCAGGTAGCCTAGTGATTAGAACCAGGTAACCTAGTGGTTAGAGCCAGGTAACCTAGTGGTTAGAGCCAGGTAGCCTAGTGGTTAGAACCAGGTAGCCTAGTGGTTAGAACCAGGTAGCCTAGTGGTTAGAACCAGGTAGCCTAGTGGTTAGAACCAGGTAGCCTAGTGGTTAGAACCAGGTAGCCTAGTGGTTAGAGCCAGGTAGCCTAGTGGTTAGAGCAGGTAGCCTAGTGGTTAGAGCCAGGTAGCCTAGTGGTTAGAGCCAGGTAGCCTAGTGGTTAGAGCCAGGTAGCCTAGTGGTTAGAACCAAGTAGCCTAGTGGTTAGAGCCAGGTAGCCTAGTGGTTAGAGCCAGGTAGCCTAGTGGTTAGAGCCAGGTAGCCTAGTGGTTAAAATCAGGTAACCTAGTGGTTAGAGCGTTGGGCCTGTAACCGAAAGGTACAAATCTGTTGTTCTGCCCCTGAACAAGGCAGTTTAACCCACTGTTCCTAGGACGTCATTGTTAATAACATAGCCTAGTGGTTAGAACCAGGTAGCCTAGTGGTTAGAGGAGGCAGGTAGCCTAGTGGTTAGAGCCAGGTAGCCTAGTGGTTAGAGGAGGCAGGTAGCCTAGTGGTTAGAGCCAGGTAGCCTACTGGTTAGAGCAGGTAGCCTAGTGGTTAGAGCCAGGTAGCCTAGTGGTTAGAGCCAGGTAGCCTAGTGGTTAGAGCAGGTAGCCTAATGGTTAGAGCCAGGTAGCCTAGTGGTTAGAGTGTTGGGCCAGTAACCGAAAGGTACAAATCTGTTGTTCTGCCCCTGAACAAGGCAGTTTAACCCACTGTTCCTAGGACGTCATTGTTAATAAGATAGCCTAGTGGTTAGAACCAGGTAGCCTAGTGGTTAGAACCAGGTAGCCTAGTGGTTAGAACCAGGTAGCCTAGTGGTTAGAGCCAGGTAGCCTAGTGGTTAGAGCCAGGTAGCCTAGTGGTTAGAGGCAGGTATCCTAGTGGTTAGAGCAGGTAGCCTAGTGGTTAGAGCAGGTAGCCTAGTGGTTAGAGCCAGGTAGCCTAGTGGTTAGAGCCAGGTAGCCTACTGGTTAGAACCAGGTAGCCTACTGGTTAGAGCGTTGGGCCAGTAACCTAAAGATAAAAATCTGTTGCAAGGATGCAAGTTCAAACCCCCGAGCTGACAAGGTACAAATCTGTCGTTCTGCCCCTGAACAGGCAGTTTAACCCACTGTTCCTAGGACGTCATTGTTAATAACAATTTGTCCTCAACTGACTTGCCTAGTTAAATACAAAATACTGACAACAAAGCCAATAACAGGATTCTCACAAGTTCCAGTAGTGAGCTGCCTAATAACGGAGAATGGCCAATCAGGTGCCTTAGAAAAGGCATTGTGTGGCCAGTAGGTTGACTGTCCACATCTACCAAATGACACGCAAAGTAGAACAGCATAAACCCAGATTCAGATTTCAGAATGTAAAAAACGCGTCGTTGTGTGGTTTTCGTTACTTTTATTAAGTGGTTGACACCAGACGGTGCGGTTATATAGATACAGTCAATGAGTAAAATGTTATTATACATGAGAAGAAAAAAAAGGATAAAAACTAAAAAAATAATAATAATAAGCAAAAACTTAAAAAAAAAAAAAACCCAAAATCAATTGTCCACTGACCAAACATGGAGACCTGTGAAGAGCTTAACCAGGTCCAACACGGAGGCCTGAGAGAGTCGGACAGGGAGGAGGAATGTTATCAGTAAGGCTGCAACATTTCCCCTAACTTTCCCAGCATCCTAGTTGGCAGGATTCCCGGATAATTTCCTTTTAGATTCTGGGAATCTTCCAAATGGGAGTTCTGGAAAACTTTGGGAATTTTTTCGGAAAGTTACCTGGGAATTTGCAACCTTACTTTATTTAAGCTAATTTAATTTCAGTTTCTTCCAAGGCCCAGATTTACAGTTGAGAGACTAATATCTCATCTTCCAACACACATTTCCTCCTTATTCCATAATGTGTCATCGAAGGAAGTCAAACAAGGCTCAGACTTTTAAATAAATACACTAAACTTTAAACTGACATTTTTTTTTGGCCCTCTTCGTCGAGCCGCTGTCCATTGATCTTTCTGTTGCAGTGAGGCCTGGGTAAGTCTGTCCAGAGTCAGACCTGGAGCTCCTGCCTGCCTCCGTCTGCCCTCACAACGAGACAGGGGACGCAAACCAACCAACCAACACCTCAGACTCTAAAGAAACAGGCCGTCTGACTCCAGCAGGCGACCAGGCGTCTGGCTGGCTGGCTACACAACGAAACAAGTGCATCACATTTCTTCTTCATTAGGAGGACAGACAAGGCTGTTGTTGTTTCCTTAAACAGATTTAACGACTATTCTTTAACTATGCAACGTACGAGGTTTCTGTCCATTCGCGGTAGGTAGGTATGATGGCTGGGTTCAGGGAGGGTCGGAACAGTTTCGGGGGGGGGTTGTTAAGTTTAGTTGATCTTGTCCTGGAATATGTAGAGGTTGTTGGTGGCGGCGACAGCGATGACGTTCTCCTTTGGGTGCCACGCGGTGTGTAGGATCTTCTTGTTGAAGTCCAGACTGTCTACGCTGATCTCATCCTTCTTCCTCTTACCACCGGTGGACACCTTGCGAGCCTTCAGGATGGCCCGAGGTTTACTGTTCTCTCTAGAGGCCTCCAGCGTGATGTCCCTCCGCGTGTTCCGGTCAAACATCCGGAAGAAGTTGTTGTAGGAGCCCGTCATGATGGCACTGGGGAGGAGGAACAGCAAAACAAGGTCAATTGCACATCCCAAAAATGTCTACAATTGCAAAGTGATTTTGAGTCCTTTAAAAGCTCAATATAAATACCATGTATTATTATAAGACCTATTATGAAATAGAAATTCTCTGCTGGACAAAAATACTAGATAAAGAATTTACATGTATTTATTTGTGGTCCTTCTGTAGCTCAGTTGGTAGAGCATGGCGCTTGTAACGCCAGGGTAGTGGGTTCGATTCCCGGGACCACCCATACGTAGAATGTATGCACACATGACTGTAAGTCGCTTTGGATAAAAGCGTCTGCTAAATGGCATATATTATATTATTATTATATTATTATTTATCTAGTGTAAAGAAAGCAACCCATCAAAGGGGTAAGAGTAATGTTGGAACATCGTCATGGTTCTAGAAGGGCAATGTAACGTAATTATGGTTCTAGAAGGGTAATGTTAGAACATCGACATGGTTCTAGAAGGTTAATGTTGTAACGGCATCATGGTTCTAGAAGGGGAATGTTAGAACATCGTCATGGTTCTAGAAGGGTAATGTTGTAACATCATGGTTCTAGAAGGGTAATGTTTTAATGCCATCGTTGTTCTAAAAGGGTAATGTTGTAATGTCATCATGGTTCTAGAAGAGTAATGTTGTAGCGTCATCATGGTTCTAGAAGGGTAATGTAACATCGGCATGGTTCTAGAAGAGTAATGTTGTAACGCCATCATGGTTCTAGAAGGGTAATGTAACATCAGCATGGTTCTAGAAGAGTAATGTTGTAACGTCATCATGGTTCTAGAAGGGTAATGTAACATCGTCATGGTTCTAGAGGAGTAATGTAACGTCACCATGGTTCTAGAAGGGTAATGTCTAAACGTCACCATGGTTCTAGAAGGGTAATGTCGTAACGTCATCATGGTTCTAGAAGGGTAATGTTGTAACATCATGGTTCTAGAAGAGTAATGTTGTAATGTCATCATGGTTCTAGAAGGGTAATGTAACATCGTCATGGTTCTAGAGGAGTAATGTTGTAACGTCACCATGGTTCTAGAAGGGTAATGTTGTAACGTCACCATGGTTCTAGAAGGGTAATGTTGTAACATGGTTCTAGAAGAGTAATGTTGTAATGCCATCATGGTTCTAGAAGGGTAATGTATCATCGTCATGGTTCTAGAGGAGTAATGTTGTAACATCACCATGGTTCTAGAAGAGTAATGTTGTAACATCATGGTTCTAGAAGAGTAATGTTGTAACAATGGTTCTAGAAGAGTAATGTTGTAACATCATTGTGGTTCTAGAAGGGTAATGCTGTAACGTCGTCTTTGCTTGGAAGTCAATTTGCAGGTCTGAATTGTAATCAGGGGAAAACGACTGCCCCTTCTCATTGAAACCAAGGAAATACAAGGCTGACTGCGGTACTGTAGGCATTGTTCTCAGAAAACAGAACACATTATAATTAATGGAAAAACGTCAATCTTTGTGGTCAATCTTAGTGTAAATAAAATGTTTAGGTGACAATCATGGTATTAATAATTGCTTCTAACACAACAGATGTCCTTGAACCGATTATTGAAAAATCACACAGAGAAGTGAAGGATATTTTAGTTGCTAATGGCAGCCTGCAGTACCCTGGTCAGCCTTACACTAGAGTTACTCAATGAGGAGGCAACACTGAGCTAGCCTGCAACATCACTTCCTGGAGTAGCCCAAACGGCGCAATGTCACGTCTCCATGAGACGCCATCTTAACCCACTATTTTATCTTCAATGTGCCGTTGAGTCTTCACATAGGAATGAATGGTGTCAGGTGATCCTGGGCTTTGTGTATATACAGGCGTTGATTGTAATGCAGGTGTTTGTTATTTGCGTGTTGCGGGTCCATTTATGAGAACGAACATAACTTTCAAACGGATTCTAAAGTTCCGTGTCGGTTGGTTTGCGGTACCTGTCAGCACCGTTCCAGCAGCACTCGAACTTGTCGAAGATGCAGTCGTTTTCATACAGCGAGCAGAGCTTGCTACGGAGGTACTCGTGCACCTATACAAAATATAAAACACATTCAAAACAGTTCGGATCAGTTCATTTATTTGGCCTTTAGGAAGAATTTGTCTTTCATTCCTGAGACAAGAATTTTAAAGATTTAAATAAATAACATATATACACTGAAACAAAAATATAAAATGCAACATGTAAAGTGTTGGTCCCTTGTAAAGTGTTGGTCCCATGTAAAGTGTTGGTCCCATGTAAAGTGTTGGTCCCATGTAAAGTGTTGGTCCCATGTAAAGTGTTGGTCCCATGTAAAGTGTTGGTCCCATGTAAAGTGTTGGTCCCATGTAAAGTGTTGGTCCCTTGTAAAGTGTTGGTCCCATGTAAAGTGTTGGTCCCTTGTAAAGTGTTGGTCCCATGTAAAGTGTTGGTCCCATGTAAAGTGTTGGTCCCATGTAAGTGTTGGTCCCATGTAAAGTGTTGGTCCCATGTAAAGTGTTGGTCCCATGTAAAGTGTTGGTCCCATGTAAAGTGTTGGTCCCATGTAAAGTGTTGGTCCCATGTAAAGTGTTGGTCCTTGTAAAGTGTTGTCCCTTGTAAAGTGTTGGTCCCTTGTAAAGTGTTGGTCCCATGTAAAGTGTTGGTCCCTTGTAAAGTGTTGGTCCCATGTAAAGTGTTGGTCCCATGTAAAGTGTTGGTCCCATGTAAAGTGTTGGTCCCATGTAAAGTGTTGGTCCCATGTAAAGTGTTGGTCCCATGTAAAGTGTTGGTCCCATGTAAAGTGTTGGTCCCTTGTAAAGTGTTGGTCCCATGTAAAGTGTTGGTCCCTTGTAAAGTGTTGGTCCCATGTAAAGTGTTGGTCCCATGTAAAGTGTTGGTCCCATGTAAAGTGTTGGTCCCATGTAAAGTGTTGGTCCCTTGTAAAGTGTTGGTCCCATGTAAAGTGTTGGTCCCATGTAAAGTGTTGGTCCCATGTAAAGTGTTGGTCCCTTGTTTCACGAACTGAAATAAAATATCCTAGAAATGTTCCATACGCACCAAAAGCTTATTTTTCTCAAATGTTGTCAAACATCCCCGTTAGTGAGCATTTGTCCTTTGTCAAGATAATCTATCCACCTGACAGGTGTGGTATACAGGAAGATGTTGATTAAACATGATCATTACACAGGTGAACCTTGTGCTGGGGACAATAAAAGGCCACTAAAATGTGCAGTTTTGTCATCCAACACAATGCCACAGACATCTCAAGTTTTGAGGGAGCGTGCAATTGGCATGCAGACTGCTGGTATGTACACTAGAGCTGTTGTCAGAGAATCGAATGTTCCAACATCGGTTTGGAGAATTTGGCAGTACGTCCAACCGGCCTCACAACAGCAGGCCACATGTAACCACGCCAACCCAGGATCTCCACATCCGGCTTCTTTACCTGTGGGATCGTCTGAGACCAGCTACCCAGACTGCTGATGAAACCGAGGAGTATTTATGTCTGTAATAAAGCCCCTGTGAGGAGAAAAGTAATTCTGACTAGCTGTACCTGGCTCCCCAGTGGGTGGGCCTATGCACTCCCAGGCCCATCCATGGCTGAGCCTCTGCCTAGTCATGTGAAATCTATAGATCAGCGCCCATTGGATTTATTTCAATTGACTGATTTCCTTATATGAACTGTAAAAAGTGTTGAAATTGTTGCATGTTGGGTTGATGTCTTTGTTCACTATACATATTGTTTCTGTCTGTGTTCATACCACTGCAATTCATTCAAAATGTGATAAAAACATACTACTACACATACTACATACATACCACACAACGCAGTGCTCTAGAGCCAGAGGAATGTAGGTAAAGTTAGTCAGTACCTGGTAAGTCTCTACAGGTAAAGTTAGTCAGTACCTGGTAAGTCTCTACAGGTAAAGTTCCAGTCAGTACCTGGTAAGTCTCTACAGGTAAAGTTAGTCAGTACCTGGTAGGTCTCTACAGGTAAAGTTAGTCAGTACCTGGTAGGTCTCTACAGGTAAAGTTAGTCAGTACCTGGTAGGTCTCTACAGGTAAAGTTCCAGTCAGTACCTGGTAGGTCTCTACAGGTAAAGTTCCAGTCAGTACCTGGTAGGTCTCTACAGGTAAAGTTCCAGTCAGTACCTGGTAGGTCTCTACAGGTAAAGTTCCAGTCAGTACCTGGTAGGTCTCTACGGGTAAAGTTCCAGTCAGTACCTGGCAGGTCTCTACAGGTAAAGTTCCAGTCAGTACCTGGTAGGTCTCTACAGGTAAAGTTCCAGTCAGTACCTGGCAGGTCTCTACGGGTAAAGTTCCAGTCAGTACCTGGTAGGTAAGTCTCTACAGGTAAAGTTAGTCAGTACCTGGCAGGTAAGTCTCTACAGGTAAAGTTTTAGTCAGTACCTGGTAAGTCTCTACAGGTAAAGTTCCAGTCAGTACCTGGTAGGTCTCTACAGGTAAAGTTAAAGTCAGTACCTGGTAGGTCTCTACAGGTAGGTCTCTACAGGTAAAGTTAAAGTCAGTACCTGGTAGGTCTCTACAGGTAGGTCTCTACAGGTAAAGTTAAAGTCAGTACCTGGTAGGTCTCTACAGGTAAAGTTAAAGTCAGTACCTGGTAGGTCTCTACAGGTAAAGTTCTAATCAGTACCTGGTAGGTCCCTACAGGTAGGTTTCTACAGGTAAAGTTCTAGTCAGTACCTGGTAGATCTCTACAGGTAGGTCTCTACAGGTAAGGTTAAAGTCAGTACCTGATAAGTCTCCACAGGCCGGTTTTCCATGTTCAGATCCCACACCTTGACTGACAGGTAGTCTCTGGTCATCAGTTAAAGTCTGTGACTGAACTTCTCATCCGACATTGAGGAGATGATCTCGGAGAAGATCAGGACCTGGTAGGTCCTCTGGTTTCGAAGACTGAGAAACAAATGCATACAAACCTTTCCAAACCAGTCCATCAAAACAGCAACAGGTAGGTCTCTCAAGTGACAAAACAGTAACCCACTGTTAAAGTCAGTGACCTTATAACTGTTCCCAGACCAGTTTTCCATGTTCCCAGACCAGATGTTCCTAGAGTTGACCCACTGTTCCTAGACCCTGTTCCTAGACCAGTTGACCCACTGTTCCTAGACCAGTTGACCCACTGTTCCCAGACCAGTTGACCCACTGTTCCCAGACCAGTTGACCCACTGTTCCGGAGACCAGTTGACCCACTGTTCCCAGACCAGTTGACCCACTGTTCCCAGACCAGTTGACCCAGTTCCCAGACCAGTTGACCCACTGTTCCCAGACCAGTTGACCCACTGTTCCCAGACCAGTTGACCCACTGTTCCCAGACCAGTTGACCCACTGTTCCCAGACCAGTTAACTGTTCAGACCAGTTGACCCACTGTTCCCAGACCAGTTGACCCACTGTTCCCAGACCAGTTGACCCACTGTTCCCAGACCAGTTAACCCACTGTTCCCAGACCAGTTGACCCACTGTTCCCAGACCAGTTGACCCACTGTTCCCAGACCAGTTGACCCACTGTTCCCAGACCAGTTGACCCACCAGACCAGTTCCCAGACCAGTTGACCCACTGTTCCCAGACCAGTTGACCCACTGTTCCCAGACCAGTTGACCCACTGTTCCCAGACCAGTTGACCCACTGTTCCCAGACCAGTTGACCCACTGTTCCCAGACCAGTTGACCCACTGTTCCCAGACCAGTTGACCCACTGTTCCCAGACCAGTTGACCCACTGTTCCTAGACCAGTTGACCCACTGTTCCTAGACCAGTTAACCCACTGTTCCTAGACCAGTTAACCCACTGTTCCTAGACCAGTTAACCCACTGTTCCTAGACCAGTTAACCCACTGTTCCTAGACCAGTTAACCCACTGTTCCTAGACCAGTTAACCCCACTGTTCCTAGACCAGTTAACCCACTGTTCCTAGACCAGTTAACCCACTGTTCCTAGACCAGTTAACCCACTGTTCCTAGACCAGTTGACCCACTGTTCCTAGACCAGTTGACCCACTGTTCCTAGACCAGTTGACCCACTGTTCCTAGACCAGTTGACCCACTGTTCCTAGACCAGTTGACCCACTGTTCCTAGACCAGTTAACCCACTGTTCCTAGACCAGTTACCCCCACTGTTCCTAGACCAGTTACCCACTGTTCCTAGACCAGTTACCCCCACTGTTCCTAGACCAGTTGACCCACTGTTCCTAGACCAGTTGACCCACTGTTCCTAGACCAGTTGACCCACTGTTCCTAGACCAGTTAACCCACTGTTCCTAGACCAGTTAACCCACTGTTCCTAGACCAGTTGACCCACTGTTCCTAGACCAGTTGACCCACTGTTCCTAGACCAGTTAACCCACTGTTCCTAGACCAGTTAACCCACTGTTCCTAGACCAGTTAACCCACTGTTCCTAGACCAGTTAACCCACTGTTCCTAGACCAGTTGACCCACTGTTCCTAGACCAGTTGACCCACTGTTCCTAGACCAGTTGACCCACTGTTCAGAGGGAAACTAGAAAACACACCAGTTAACCCACTGTTCTCTTATTTCCGAGTTGAGTTTTGATACCAGTTAGGATTTGCTAGCAACAAAATATACAGTGTTCCTAGACCTTGAAGACCTTTTGCCACATTTCAGGCTTCAATCATAAAGATATAAAACTGAAGAATTGGGACACAATCATGAACCGACATTTATTGGATATTTTAAACTTTTTTAACAAATCAAACACTGAAAAATTGGGCGTGCAAAATTATTCAGCCCCTTTACTTTCAGTGCAGCAAACTCTCTCCAGAAGTTCAGTGAGGATCTCTGAATGATCCAATGTTGACCTAAATGACTAATGATGATAAATACAATCCATCTGTGTGTAATCAAGTCTCCGTATAAATGCACCTGCACTGTGATAGTCTCAGAGGTCCGTTAAAAGCGCAGAGAGCATCATGAGGAACAAGGAACACACCAGGCAGGTCCGAGATACTGTTGTGAAGAAGTTTAAAGCCGGATTTGGATACAAAAAGATTTCCCATGCTTTAAACATCCCAAGGAGCACTGTGCAAGCGATAATATTGAAATGGAAGGAGTATCAGACCACTGCAAATCTACCAAGACCTGGCCGTCCCTCTAAACATTCAGCTCATACAAGGAGAAGACTGATCAGAGATGCAGCCAAGAGGCCCATGATCACTCTGAATGAACTGCAGAGATCTACAGCTGAGGTGGGAGACTCTGTCCATAGGACAACAATCAGTCGTATATTGCACAAATCTGGCCTTTATGGAAGAGTGGCAAGAAGAAAGCCATTTCTTAAAGATATCAATAAAAAGTGTTGTTTAAATTTTGCCACAAGCCACCTGGGAGACACACCAAACATGTGGAAGGTGCTCTGGTCAGATGAAACCAAAATTGAACTTTTTGGCAACAATACAAAACGTTATGTTTAGAGTAAAAGCAACACAGCTCATCACCCTGAACACACCATCCCCACTGTCAAACATGGTGGTGGCAGCATCATGGTTTGGGCCTGCTTTTCTTCAGCAGGGACAGGGAAGATGGTTAAAATTGATGGGAAGATGGATGGAGCCAAATACAGGACCCATTCTGGAAGAAAACCTGATGGAGTCTGCAAAAGACCTGAGACTGGGACGGAGATTTGTCTTCCAACAAGACAATGATCCAAAACATAAAGCAAAATCTACAATGGAATGGTTCAAAAATAAACATATCCAGGTGTTAGAATGGCCAAGTCAAAGTCCAGACCTGAATCCAATCGAGAATCTGTGGAAAGAACTGAAAACTGCTGTTCACAAATGCTCTCCATCCAACCTCACTGAGCTCGAGCTGTTTTGCAAGGAGGAATGGGAAAAAATGTCAGTCTCTCGATGTGCAAAACTGATAGAGACATACCCCAAGCGACTTACAGCTGTAATCGCAGCAAAAGGTGGCGCTACAAAGTATTAACTTAAGGGAGTGGAATAATTTTGCACGCCCAATTTTTCAGTTTTTGATTTGTTAAAAAAAGTTTGAAATATCCAATAAATGTCGTTCCACTTCATGATTGTGTCCCACTTGTTGTTGATTCTTCACAAAAAAATACAGTTTTATATCTTTATGTTTGAAGCCTGAAATGTGGCAAAAGGTCGCAAAGTTCAAGGGGGCCGAATACTATCGCAAGGCACTGTATTATTCTATCTAAAACAATGACATTTCTGTAAAGTTTTACCCCAACGATATTACCGACTTACATTTGCTTTGCCTGTCACAGAGGGCAGCAGCTCGCATGTCACAGAGGCGGATGGTCCCCTTACTGCTACTGTACACAAATACATTACACTGGTGTGGATGGCACTCTGCAGCTGTGATGACTTCTGTCAGCTCCTCCATGTTGGCAGGCTTTATATCTACAATGTCTGGGGGAGGGGAGGGGCACGATCAAGGATCAACACCACCAAGACATGGCAAGGGCATAGACATAAACAGGTAGACACACACACACACACACACACACACACACACTCACAGGTAGACACACACACACACTCACAGGTAGACACACACACACACACTCACAGGTAGACACACACACACACTCACAGGTAGACACACACACACACTCACAGGTAGACACACACACACACTCACAGGTAGACACACACACACACTCACAGGTAGACACACACACACACTCACAGGTAGACACACACACACACTCACAGGTAGACACACACACACACTCACAGGTAGACACACACACACTCACAGGTAGACACACACACACTCACAGGTAGACACACACACACTCACAGGTAGACACACACACACTCACAGGTAGACACACACACACTCACAGGTAGACACACACACTCACAGGTAGACACACACACTCACAGGTAGACACACACACACTCACAGGTAGACACACACACACTCACAGGTAGACACACACACTCACAGGTAGACACACACACTCACAGGTAGACACACACACTCACAGGTAGACACACACACTCACAGGTAGACACACACACTCACAGGTAGACACACACACACTAGACACACACACTCACAGGTAGACACACACACTCACAGGTAGACACACACACACTCACAGGTAGACACACACACTCACAGGTAGACACACACACTCACAGGTAGACACACACACTCACAGGTAGACACACACACTCACAGGTAGACACACACACCACACGTAGACACACACACACTCACAGGTAGACACACACACTCACAGGTAGACACACACACTCACAGGTAGACACACACACTCACAGGTAGACACACACACTCACAGGTAGACACACACACTCACAGGTAGACACACACACTCACAGGTAGACACACACACTCACAGGTAGACACACACACTCACAGGTAGACACACACACTCACAGGTAGACACACACACTCACAGGTAGACACACACACACACACACACACACACACACACACACACACACACACACACACACACACACACACACACACACACACACACACACACACACACACACACACACACACACACCCACACACACCCACACACACACACACACACACACACACACACACCACACAAATCTTCCCATTTAAATGAAATACATGTTGCGTATGTTTTGTGATTTAAAAAAGGATACTAAAACTTCTATCTGTGATTTCTAAATGCCAGAGGTTAACCCTGAGGTCATCAGCTGAAAGGTACGTTTCGTGATCACTGTTTACAGAGATAGAATTGATGTGATATGTGTGTGCGTTAGCGAATATCCTCCTCGGACTAGCCTCCACCATCCGGTCCATAGGCAGCAGCACAGGCACCTACAACAAAGAACCCTTTTATTATGACGATATACCACCTTTAAAAACCCTGCAGTTCGCTCCTTTTCTGAAGATGACAAACACATGTAGTAGTGAAGTAGAGGAGGGGGGGGGAGTCGGAGTCGGTTACATATCGCAATATTATATTGCACTAGCGACCCCTGTGGCGGGCCGGGCGCAGTGCACGCTATCCAGGTCGGCAGGTGCACGGTGTTTCCTCCGACACATTGGTGCGGCTGGCTTCCGGGTTGGATGAGCGCTGTGTTAAGAAGCAGTGCGGCTTGGTTGGGTTCTGTTTCGACCTTCGTCTCTCCCGAGCCCATACGGGAGTTTTAGCGATGAGACAAGATAGTAACTACTAACAATTGGATACCACGAAATTGGGGAGAAAAGGGGGTAAAATTTAGGAAAGAATAATATTTCCCTGAACGGGATCATTCAAAACTATATCAGGTAAACGGTGATGAACGAGAGGAGACATACCCGTAACGACGTGATTCTAAAAGGATCTCTCAGTCTTCCATCCTCGTCTTTCAAGTTGTAGCCTTCTGCTCTTTTGTCCCGTTGGCTGATTTTCCACAGCTTGATGGTTTTGTCTGGGTTGGGAAAAAGGCCATGTCAGTGTTATAGCACAGGTTTACAGTCACCTTGGCCTTCCAGTCTGTCAAAACACTTCAGAGGAAGGAGTGTGGCAGCAGAATCAGAATGAGTTAGTTAACATTGATAAATAAGATGTTTCATTTACATAATAATGCTTATGTGGGAGGGAAAGTTACTTGGACCCCAGAGAGTGGAGAGGTCAGGCTTGTCTTCTTATGGGAATGTGTCTGGAACTGTTGTATGTCCCTTCTGAGGATGACCTTATCGTGATCTAGTATATGACCTAAGAGGTTCACTATTACATGTCCCTTCTGAAGTAGCCCTTATCTTGATCTAGTATATGACCTAAGAGGCTCACTATTACATGTCCCTCTGAGGAGGACCTTATCTTGATCTAGTATATGACCTAAGAGGTTCACTATTACATGTCCCTTCTGAGCCCTTATCTTGATCTAGTATATGACCTAAGAGGTTCACTATTACATGTCCCTTCTGAGGTAGACCTTATCTTGATCTAGTATATGACCTAAGAGGTTCACTATTACATGTCCCTTCTGAGGTTGACCTTATCTTGACCTAGTATATGACCTAGAGGCTCACTCCTCTCAGTGAGCTTGTCCAGGAGGGGGTGTATTTAAGATGGGAGTATCGAGGATTGACAATTGATATATGCCATTGGACGAGGTAATGTTTTGGTACTATGTTGTACCAAGAACGAGAAGTAGAACCTCGTCTAAGAGAGTAAACTGAACAATAATTTATAGCTAATGCCGTCTTCCTTTGTGCAATGTTCCTAAGATCTGTTATTTGTCACGTGAGTTCAGATGTGTGTGTCTTGGCTATAAATGATACCAGGAACTGTTTTGTAAGGACTCTCAGAGAATTAATTTATAGACACTGAATTGATCTGAAAGTCACAGGGCTTATGGTGAAGCTCATATAATTAAAGATGGACTTTATGATACAACTCTTGACTTGTGTGGTGGTTTCTCTCTCATGGATTTGGTAATACAGGACATTTCCACGACAGAGGTTAATAAGCGACCTTTCCAGTTCAATATTCAGCGCAGTTCCTTGGAACGTCTGTGGTGCTGAAGAGTCATCACCTTGACCTGAACGCAATCAGAAATAGTAACGAGAGCTGCGTGACTTACCGTTCGTCGAGAGCAGAGAGTGTGCAGCGTTTTGTTGAGGTAACCATCTTATTTTGTTAATTTTCTCCTCGATTTCTAAGCTTTTTTCTCCGGTTCATGGCTCTTTTCAAATAGAATGAGGACGGTTTTTACTCTGAAAGAAATAAACCCAGCTCATTATTAGTACGGCTCTGGAAAGTGCTGTACACATTGTATTCCCCTCTGGAATGAGGACGGTTTTTACTCTGAAAGAAATAAACCCAGCTCATTATTAGTACGGCTCTGGAAAGTGCTGTACACATTGTATTCCCCTCTGGAATGAGGACGGTTTTTACTCTGAAAGAAATAAACCCAGCTCATTATTAGTACGGCTCTGGAAAGTGCTGTACACATTGTATTCCCCTCTGGAATGAGGACGGTTTTTACTCTGAAAGAAATAAACCCAGCTCATTATTAGTACGACTATATTTCACAACCACCACAAAAATGCACTTAAAAAATAAATAATAATAATAATATGATTTTGTACATTATGCTCCGTTAAAAGATGAATCCGACTAATGTTGTTTTCAAGGTGCGTTTTAGTCTTAAACATTGTTTTTTTTCCTATTGATTTATGTCTGTTTGATAGTTAACTGACCTCTTGTTCCCGTTGGAAAATGACGACACGACCTCCTTTGTCTCCCGTCGCTAGTAGTTCTCCAGAATAGTTAAACTCAACCGTTGAGATTATGTCGGCTAAGAGAGAGACAACAACAACAAGGTCATGAGTGTGTAACACTTCTATGTCGGCTGAGAGAGAGACAACAACAACAAGGTCATGAGTGTGTAACACTTCTATGTCGGCTGAGAGAGAGACAACAACAACAACAACAAGGTCATGAGTGTGTAACACTTCTATGTCGGCTGAGAGAGACAACAACAACAAGGTCATGAGTGTGTAACACTTCTATGTCGGCTGAGAGAGAGACAACAACAACAAGGTCATGAGTGTGTAACACTTCTATGTCGGCTGAGAGAGAGACAACAACAACAAGGTCATGAGTGTGTAACACTTCTATGTCGGCTGAGAGAGAGACAACAACAACAAGGTCATGAGTGTGTAACACTTCTATGTCGGCTGAGAGAGACAACAACAACAAGGTCATGAGTGTGTAACACTTCTATGTCGGCTGAGAGAGAGACAACAACAACAAGGTCATGAGTGTGTAACACTTCTATGTCG
>NC_060180.1:294900-297906 GCF_021184085.1 Oncorhynchus gorbuscha | reverse complement strand
TAGGGGTTAGATTAGAGTGGTATGGGTAGAGTTAGAGTGGTATGTGGGTAGGGTTAGGTTAGAGTGGTATTTGGGTAGGGGGTTAGGTTAGAGTGGTATTTGGGTAGGGGTTAGGTTAGAGTGGTATGTGGGTAGGGGTTAGGTTAGGAAGTGGTATGTGGGTAGGGTTAGATTAGAGTGGTATGTTAGGGGTTAGATTAGAGTGGTATTTGGGTAGGGTTAGGTTAAGTGGTATGTGGGTAGAGGTTAGAGTGGTATTTGGGTAGGGGTTAGATTAGAGTGGTATGTGGGTAGGGGTTAGATTAGAGTGGTATGTGGGTAGGGGTTAGATTAGAGTGGTATTGGGTAGGGGTTAGATTAGAGTGGTATGTGGGTAGGGGTTAGATTAGAGTGGTATGTGGGTAGGGGTTAGATTAGAGTGGTATGTGGGTAGAGGTTAGGTTAGAGTGGTATTTCGGTAGGGGTTAGATTAGAGTGGTATGTGGGTAGAGGTTAGATTAGAGTGGTATGTGGGTAGGGTTTAGATTAGAGTGGTATGTGGGTAGGGGTTAGATTAGAGTGGTATGTGGGTAGGGTTAGATTAGAGTGGTATGTGGGTAGGGTTAGATTAGAGTGGTATGTGGGTAGGGATTAGATTAGAGTGGTATGTGGGTAGGGGTTAGATTAGAGTGGTATGTGGGTAGGGGTTAGAGTGGTATGTGGGTAGAGGTTAGAGTGGTATTTGGGTAGGGGTTAGATTAGAGTGGTATGTGGGTAGAGGTTAGAGTGGTATTTGGGTAGGGGTTAGATTAGAGTGGTATTTGGGTAGGGGTTAGATTAGAGTGGTATGTGGGTAGGGGTTAGAGTGGTATGTGGGTAGGGGTTAGATTAAAGTGGTATGTGGGTAGGGGTTAGGTTAGAGTGGTATTTGGGTAGGGGTTAGAGTGGTATGTGGGTAGAGGTTAGAGTGGTATTTGGGTAGGGGTTAGGTTAGAGTGGTATTTGGGTAGGGGTTAGAGTGGTATGTGGGTAGAGGTTAGAGTGGTATTTGGGTAGGGGTTAGGTTAGAGTGGTATTTGGGTAGAGGTTAGAGTGGTATGTGGGTAGAGGTTAGAGTGGTATTTGGGTAGGGGTTAGATTAGAGTGGTATTTGGGTAGGGGTTAGATTAGAGTGGTATGTGGGTAGAGGTTAGATTAGAGTGGTATGTGGGTAGGGATTAGATTAGAGTGGTATGTGGGTAGGGATTAGATTAGAGTGGTATGTGAGTAGGGATTAGATTAGAGTGGTATGTTGGTAGGGGTTAGATTAGAGTGGTATGTGGGTAGAGGTTAGATTACAGTGGTATGTGGGTAGAGGTTAGATTAGAGTGGTATGTGGGTAGGGGTTAGAGTGGTATGTGGGTAGGGGTTAGATTAGAGTGGTATGTGGGTAGGGGTTAGATTAGAGTGGTATTTCGGTAGAGGTTAGATTAAGTGGTATGTGGGTAGGGGTTAGATTAGAGTGGTATGTGGGTAGAGGTTAGATTAGAGTGGTATGTGGGTAGGGGTTAGAGTGGTATGTGGGTAGGGGTTAGATTAGAGTGGTATGTGGGTAGGGGTTAGAGTGGTATGTGGGTAGGGTTAGATTAGAGTGGTATGTGGGTAGGGGATTAGATTAGGGTTAGTTAGGTATGTGGGTAGGGGTTAGATTAGAGTGGTATGTGGGTAGGGGTTAGATTATGAGTGGTATGTGGGTAGGGTTAGATTAGAATGGTATGTGGGTAGGGGTTAGATTAGTGGTATGTGGGTAGGGGTTAGATTAGAGTGGTATGTGGGTAGGGGTTAGATTAGAATGGTATGTGGGTAGGGGTTAGAGTGGTATGTGGGTAGGGTTAGATTAGAGTGGTATGTGGGTAGGGGTTAGATTAGAGTGGTATGTGGGTAGGGGTTAGATTAGAGTGGTATGTGGGTAGTGGGTTTAGATTAGAGTGGTATGTGGGTAGGGGTTAGATTAGAGTGGTATGTGGGTAGAGGTTAGATTAGAGTGGTATGTGGGTAGAGGTTAGATTAGAGTGGTATGTGGGTAGGGGTTAGAGTGGTATGTGGGTAGGGGTTAGAGTGGTATGTGGGTAGGGGTTAGATTAGAGTGGTATGTGGGTAGGGTTTAGAGTGGTATGTGGGTAGGTGTTAGAGTGGTATGTGGGTAGGGGTTAGATTAGTGTGGTATGTGGGTAGTGGTTAGATTAGAGTGGTATTTGGGTAGGGGTTAGAGTGGTATGTGGGTAGGGGTTAGATTAGAGTGGTATGTGGGTAGTGGTTAGGTTAGAGTGGTATGTGGGTAGTGGTTAGGTTAGAGTGGTATGTGGGTAGGGGTTAGATTAGAGTGGTATGTGGGTAGGGGTTAGATTAGAGTGGTATTTGGGTAGGGGTTAGATTAGAGTGGTATGTGGGTAGGGGTTAGATTAGAGTGGTATGTGGGTAGGGGTTAGATTAGAGTGGTATGTGGGTAGGGGTTAGAGTGGTATGTGGGTAGGGTTAGATTAGAGTGGTATGTGGGTAGGGGTTAGATTAGTGTGGTATGTGGGTAGAGGTTAGATTAGAGTGGTATGTGGGTAGAGGTTAGATTAGAGTGGTATGTGGGTAGAGGTTAGAGTGGTATTTCGGTAGGGGTTAGATTAGTGTGGTATGTGGGTAGAGGTTAGATTAGAGTGGTATGTGGGTAGGGGTTAGATTAGAGTGGTATGTGGGTAGGGGTTAGATTAGTGTGGTATGTGGGTAGAGGTTAGATTAGAGTGGTATGTGGGTAGGGGTTAGATTAGAGTGGTATGTGGGTAGGGGTTAGATTAGAGTGGTATGTGGGTAGAGGTTAGATTAGAGTGGTATGTGGGTAGAGGTTAGGTTAGAGTGGTATTTCGGTAGGGGTTAGATTAGTGTGGTATGTGGGTAGAGGTTAGAGTGGTATTTGGGTAGGGGTTACTGAGAGATCGCCTGTTATTGAGGAGCAGCATTTAGTCTCTTCCTCAGTTGGCAGAGCTCCAAGTCCTATCA